>NC_036858.1:11097170-11223851 GCF_002910315.2 Salvelinus sp. IW2-2015
GACAGGTCAGGGAGTAACAGGGAGGACAGGTCAGGGAGTAACAGGGAGGACATGTCAGGGAGTAACAGGGAGCACAGGTCAGGGAGTAACAGGGAGGACAGGTCAGGGAGTAACAGGGATGATATGTCAAGGAGTAACAGGGAGGACAGGTCAGGGAGTAACAGGGATGATATGTCAAGGAATAACAGGGAGGACAGGTCAGGGAGTAACAGGGAGGACATGTCAATATAACAGCGTGAATAAAAATACAACACAACCCAAACAGTTGCTGCTCTCTTTTTTTCCCAGGAAGAAGAAAAAGGCATAAAAGAAAAAGCTGAGCTCAATGCAGGCATGCTGATAAAAAAACAAAGTTCAGCCCAGAGAAGTAAGAAAGAAGAACAGAAGCCCACCACAAGACAAAGCTAAAGCAACTGGCTAGGTAGGAGTAGTATCAACTGTTATTAAATGGGCACTCTGCGATTCAACAATACAAAGCATCCACCCTGCCACCGATTTTGTAAACAGCTGAGGGATGGGGCTGGAGAAATGTAACCCCTCTCAAATCCATGGACAGAGCTCTGGATACAAGGACTAACCATCAATGATATCAGAAACGTAGTTTTAACCATGTTTTGTGGAGATTCTGTTTTTGTTTACAATTACACTGTTTACAAACAAAGGAGAAAAACAAGTTTATATTTGGGGTTCTGATGGGGTACAACAGTTGAACTAAACTCATGAGGCATATATACGTTATATTCTTCAAAAATCAATGGGTATATATCAATCGCAGATTGCCCCTTTAAGGAAAAGGAAAGAAACCATGGGTCTCTTGCTGAGAGGATGATGCAGTACAATTAAGCAATAAGGCACAAGGGGGTGTGGTATATGGCCAATATACCTCGGCTAAAGGCTGTTCTTAGGCACGACGCATCCCCCGAGCTGCCTTATTGCTATTATAAACAGGTTACCAACGTAATTAGAGCAGTAAAAATAAATGTTTTGTCATACTCGTGGTATACGGTCTGATATACCACAGCTGTCGGCCAATCAGCATTCAGGGCTCGAACCACCCAGTTTATAATGACATGCCTCAAATGACATCCGCCACACTGACAACCCATTTGGGAGATAGGATAGAGATGGGAGCCACAGTTACCCCCTCTCTGAGAGGGGAGAAGAGTGAGAGTCTGTAGAGAGTGGAGTGTCTGAAGTCATGAGAGCTCAGTCTCTCCTCTGCCCTCGCCCTGATTCGGGCCAGGAGGAAGAGCTGCAACTGAACCTCCATTGCGGATCCTGATGCATAGTGCACTGCCATTACGGATCCACTAGAGCCACCTTGTTGCCGCCATATTTGCCCCAAAGAAAAGTTCAGGAACTGCAAGTACCCGAGTGTTTAGGCTCCCTCATGGAATGTGGACACACCCTGATGTTGTGGAAAAAATGGAACTGCAATGAGTCTAGGGTCTAGCTCCTCTTACTGCAGTATTACAGTARAGTAACACATGTTGAAATCAACAGAACAGTCATTGGAGACTTAAGGTGTCAAACGTGTAAACATGTTTGGTCCCAAATCAGAAAAAACAACGTCAAGAAAAAAGGTTGGTGGAGMGGTTTGTGAGAGAGGTGACCTCAAAGAATTAGAAGGAAAGGATGCTGGATGGGAGTCCCTGTACGGCGGAGCTACCGCTTACAGGAGGACCCTCTGTCTTACCGTATGGTATAGTACAGTCTATTACTGTATCCAGAAAGCCTTCTCTCAAATACCTCCTGTCCAAGCTCCATGACCTCTCCAATGCTCCTCCCTCCCTCATGTCCCAACACACCGCTGGCATTGGCCAGTGACCGCGCCAGTCATAGGACCTGCACCTCTACACCTCCACTACTGGCTGAGGAGATCGGGGGTGCTGGATGGGGACGCCATGGTGGGGGGTGGGGTGTATACAGTAAACTCTCACCCCGCTCCTTTTCAAGCTCCTATAACCCCCCCTCACCCAGATCTCAAATAACCTGCGCAGGGAGACAAGCCTGCCACGTCATCACCACCCAGCACCCCGCCCTGACTCACTTCTTGACGGCCTGGCGGTAGCTGTATCTCTGGCCCTCTGTGCGCTTGGAGCCTTTTCCTATACCGCTGCAGCCCACCGGCTCCTTGGTGCTGCTGCCCTGGGAGACCTGGCTGGCCTGGCTGGCCTGGCTGCTGTCCTGTAGTGTGGGGCTGGAGTGGGCGCGCTGCAGGCCATTGTCCTCCAGGATCTGGGCCTCGAATACGGACAAGTCATCCTCGCCGCAGCGGATCTTGGCCCGCAGTAGCATGGCGTAGGTACCATAGCGCGTTTTCTACATTACAGAAGAGGGAGGGGAGGGAGGCAGAGGGGGACAGAGGGAGAGGGAGAGGAAGAGGGGGAAGGGAAGGGAGAGAGAGAGAGAGGACTGAGAAAGTGAGCGAGGCAGAAATGCCGTGCTGCATAATTGCTTAACGCTTGACTTGATTCCAATTTCTTTATTTTCTTTTCCTGTAGCCTTTGAAAAGTTCACACACTGTCGCCTCGGGCTCACCTCAAACTCCAGGTACTCGTCCCGCTGGCGGTACTCCTCCAGCTCACGGCCTTTGACCTTTCGGTCTGGAGGATACGAGCGCAGCTCAGCCAGTTCAGTGGAGATGGCCCGGAACCGAGCCTCATGGGACTGGACCTGCTCCTCCTGTAAACACAGATACTTAGGGTCAGAGTTCACCACCCAGGTCACCAGAGGGCCATGTATTCTCTCCCAGCACATGATCATCACTAGTTTGACCTCTGTAGGCCTATACTTTATTTCTGAGATCATCGCGAGTTTTGTCCTTTAATCATCCTTGTGGAAATTTAAAATAATAGCATTTATTCATTCATTTTGAAGAGTGCCTTCAGGGATGTTTTCAATTATGGTAGTGATGTGGTATGGTAAATGTGATTGGTGATATGAGGACATGGTACGGAGGCGGGTACCTGTGACAGTTTGGAGGTGGAGCCTGGCAGCAGCGGTCGGGCAAATTTCTTCTGTGAACCAATGGCTGCAGGGAAGGGTGGTGCTGAGAACATGGCTGATACCGTGTTGATGCGCGTGATCCACGACTGCATTTGCTCCGCATTTCTATGGAGGACAAAACACACACATGTGTTTTGAGATCTTGTTGTACAAACACACGCACGCACGCACGCACACACCACACCCCACACATATCAATCCCTACTGCACAGAGCTAAACTAAGCCATCATAGTGATTATCATCACAGCTGCTGTATTGAAAAACGCTGCTTTGCTGTTGAGAAATAAATAATTGAGGGGCCAATTAATAGATGTTATCTACTAACGGGCCATTAGAGACCCCGGAGAGTAATCAGATGGAATCAGACGGTTTTGTCACAACTACCTGGACACTGGCTGAGAAATGAGAGAGAGGAAGAGAGGGTGGGAGGGAGGGAGAGAGAGAGGAAGAGAGAGAGATAGGGATGGAGAGAGGGAGCGAGATAGAGGGGGGGAGAAACAGAGGAAGAGAGAGAGGGTGAATAATAGAGGGTGAGAGGCAGGAAAGGAGAGAGGGGGGCGGGAGAGACAGAGAGTGAAGAAAGAGAGGGAGAGTGAGAGAGAGGAGGGAGAAAAGGAGGAAAGTGAGAGAGAGGAGGGAGAGAAAGGAAGGAAAGTGAGATGGAAGAGAAGAGAGACAGATCGAGAGAGAGAGAGGTATCTGGGACAGGCTGCAACTGGAGCAGAGCTGGTCCTCCTGGTGACTGGAACATGTGGCCACATCATGTGCCTCTGCATTCTAGATTTACCCCCCCTTCACCCCTCCTCTCACCAAACACACACACACACACACACACACACACACACACACACACACACACACACACACACACACCACACACACACACACACCACCACACACACACACACACACACACAACACAAACACACAACACACACACACGAGGAGGTAGCAACAGCCATGACTCGCTCGTGAGAAGGGGAGAGACTGGCCCAAGACAGCTAGTGGTCAAACAAGGAGACAAGAGGAGAGTGCCCTTGCAAAGTCAAGATCAGGTTTATTGACCGAGGCTGATGTAACATGAGTGGCACAGCGGTCTAAGGCAATGCATCTCAGTGCCAGAAGCGTCACTACAGATCCTGGTCGATTCCAGGCTGTATCACAACCAGCCGTGATTGGAAGTCCCATAGTGCGGCGCACAATTGGCCAGCGTCGTCCAGGTTTGGCGGGAAGGCCATCATTGTAAATAAGAATTTGTTTCTTAACTGACTTGCCTGGTTAATAAAAGTTCAATATAAATACAAAAATAAAAAGAAAAACCAGGGCAGATGTTAACAGAGGGCAGAGTTAACAGAGGGAGATGTTAACAGGGTAGATGTTAACCAAGGCAGATTTAAGAGAGGGTAGATGTTAACAGAGGGTAGATGTTAACAGAGGGTAGATGTTAACAGAGGGTAGATGTTAACAGAGGGCAGATGTTAACCGATGGCAGATGTTAACAGAGGGCAGATGTTAACCGAGGGCAGATGTTAACAGAGGGTAGATGTTAACAGGGCAGATGTTAACCGATGGCAGATGTTAACAGAGGGTAATGTTAACCGAGGGCAATGTTAAGGGCAGATGTTAACAGGGAAGATGTTAACCGATGGCAGATGTTAAGAGGTAGATGTTAACGCGATGGCAGATGTTAACCGATGGCAGATGTTAACAGAGGGTGATGTTAACCGATGGCAGATGTTAACAGGGCAGATGTTAACCGAGGGCATGTTAACAGAGGGCAGATGTTAACAGAGGGAAGATGTTAACAGAGGGCAGATGTTAACAGAGGGCAGATGTTAACAGAGGGCAGATGTTAACAGAGGGTAGATGTTAACAGAGGGCAGATGTTAAACGAGGGCAGATGTTAACAGAGAGTAGATGTTAACAGGGAAGATGTTAACCGATGGCAGATGTTAACAGAGGGTAGATGTTAACAGGGGTAGATGTTACAGAGGTAGATGTTAACAGAGGGTAGATGTTACAAGAGGGTATATGTTAACAGAGGGCAGATGTTAACCGATGGCAGATGTTACGAGGGCAGATGTTAACCGAGGGCAGATGTTAACAGAGGAGATGTTAAGGCAGATGTTACCGATGGCAGATGTTAACAGAGGGTAGATGTTCCGAGGGCAGATGTATACAGAGGGCAGATGTTAACGGGCAGATGTTAACAGAGGGAGATGTTAACAGAGCGTAGATGTTAACAGAGGGTAGATGTTAACCGTGGCAGATGTTAACCGAGGAAATGTTAACAGGGCAGATGTTAACCGAGCAGATGTTAACAGAGGGTAGATTTAACAGGGAAGATGTTAACGGGCAGATGTTAACAGGGGTAGTGTTACAGGAGATGTTAACGATGGATGTTAACAGAGGGTAGATGTTAACCGAGGGCAGATGTTAACAGGGCAGATGTTAACCGATGGCAGATGTTAACAGAGGGTAGATGTTAACAGAGGGTAGATGTTAACCGAGGGCAGAGTGTTAACGAGGGCAGATGTTAACAGAGGGCAGAGTGTTAACAGAGGGCAGATGTTAACAGAGGCAGCTGTTAACCGAGGGCAATGTTAACCGAGGGTAATGTTAACCGAGGGTAGATTAACCGAGGTAGATGTTACACGAGGGCAGATGTTACCGAGGTAGATGTTTAACCGAGGGCAGATTAACAGAGGGCAGATGTTAACAGAGAGCAGATGTTAACAGAGGGCAGATGTTAACAGAGGCAGATGTTAACAGAGGGTAGATGTTAACAGAGGGCATGTTAACAGAGGGAGATGTTAACAGAGGGCGATGTTAACGATGGCAGATGTTAACCGAGGGCAGATGTTAACCGAGGGAATGTTCGGGCAGATGTTAACAGAGGCAGATGTTAACAGAGGGCAGATGTTAACTGAGGGCAAGATGTTAACGAGGGCAGATATTAAAGAGGGCAGATGTTAACAGAGGCAGATGTTAACTGAGGGCAGATGTTAACAGAGGGCAGATGTTAACGAGGGAGATGTTAACAGAGGCAGATGTTAACAGAGGGCAGATGTTAACAGCTGGTTGGCAGATGTTAACAGAGGGCAGATGTTAACAGAGGGCAGATATTAACAGGAGGGCAGATGTTAACCGAGGAGATATTAACCGAGGGCAGATGTTAACAGAGGGCAGATGTTAACAGAGGGCAGATGTAACAGAGGCAGATGTTAACAGAGGGCAGATGTTAACAGAGGGCAGATGTTAAAGAGGGCAGATGTTAACTGAGGCAGATGTTAACAGAGGGCAGATATTAACAGAGGGGAGATGTTAACAGAGGGCAGATGTTAACAGAGGGCAGATGTTAACCTGAGGGCAGATGTTAACTGAGGGCAGATGTTAACCGAGGGCAGATATTAACCGAGGGCAGATGTTAACAGAGGGCAGATGTGTAACATGAGGGCAGATGTTAACAGAGGGCAGATGTTAACCGAGATGGACGAGATTTAACAGAGCATAGATGTAACGAGGCAGATGTTAACGCGAGGGCGATGTTAACGAGGGAGATGTTAACAGAGGTTAGATGTTAACCAAGGGCAGATGTTAACAGGGGTAGATGTTAACAGAGGGCAGATGTTAACAGAGGGTAGATGTTAACAGAGGGCAGATGTTAACAGAGGGCAGATGTTAACAGAGGGCAGATATTAACAGAGGGTCGATGTTAACCAAGGGCAGATGTTAACAGAGGGCAGATGTTAACAGAGGGTAGATGTTAACCAACGACAGATGTGTGCTGTGCAGGGAGCAGTTGCAGGTTATGGCTCCAAGCCAAATAATGAACCATCTCGCATTCAACTTATAGTGTGTAACCTGAACTCGTGAAAACAAGGGATGGCTCAATCTTACAGAGGAATGAGAGAAGAAGAGTGAAGCGAGGGATGGGACTCACGGTGCCTGGAAGAGGTAGACTCTCCAGTCGGCGGTGCGGAGGTAGAACACATTGGGTCTCTTGCTGTAGTCAGCAGCCCTCATCGCCAGAGAGTGGTGGATAGACACGGCGTTCTTCAGATCCTCGTCCGACAGCTGTTTATCTGGCCGGTACTCTCCCTGCATGGTCAAACAATGACAATCATCATAAAGTGTGATTACATCATGATATCTTCATTTACCATCGCAGTAGTTCTGACCACAGGGTAGTGTATTCAACCACCAGATGGTTCTTTGAGTACCGGTAATCTAATTGAGTTGTAATGTGAGAATGTCAAGCATCAGTAAGTTGCTAATGGATGTTATGGTGTGAAATTCCAGAAATKAAAAAACACAGCAATTGATTGTAGCCCTTTCCTGCAATCAAATGACCAAATCTCCCTCTAGTGGCCTCATGGGTGGAATGTTATTACTATCTTTTATAAATTCATAATTAATAAACATTCTTTTTAAAAACCTGCAGAAAATCCAGTGTTTCTATGTCAAACGGTTTTGTTATATTTCAGTCTTCTGTGATGTACATAAAGTGTAATATTGGGATGCAAACTCAAAATGTAATACATTTTAAGTCTATATCTGACATGGTACAGGTGTCTTCTTTTGTTTAAGCCCATATCCATGTTTGTCAGGTGTATACTTTTTATCAAAGTAGATTTGTTTAAGGCTATCAAGAAACACTCTGTGTGACCCTGATTTATCCCACTGCAGTAAAAGGTTAACTGAACCGTTGGTGATTGAATCAGGACAATCTAGAAGATAACTGTGTCCAGACCTCTCTTTTAGCAGGATGACTTGTTGATGGGATGTTACAGAACAAACCACACTAAGGAAATGGGTATTTTTGACACCCGAGTAGGTGCCTTGCCTCTGCCCAACTCAGACACGACCGTTGGACCAGAGAGCACTGCCAATAGACATACAGTACATAACATACATCATTGGCACAGCTGCGTCGCCATGGGACCGCCTCTGGTTGGGACCCTTGKTTCTGTTCAAAGTGGCCGAGTCACACACAAGTCCAAGAAGCTGGCAGGGCTGCCCGTAGCAAAGGCCAGGACCACTGGTCCAAATGGGTATAGACGGCAATGCCAGGTCTGAGGACTGCAGTCTGAAGGCACTGAACCAAGGACTCAACCTTTATGCATTACCTCATACTGATAATATCAACACCCAACAGGGTATGGAAAGCCATCCGGATGGCTGGAGAGTGAGATCTGTATTTCAGTGTGTTGTCAGTCAAAGATGGGTATACTTCCATGTGTATCACAAATGTTATTGTGTATGAGTATGTAACAAAGTAGGATTATCTTAGCAGTCTTTTTAGACTTACATTTTCAGGACATTTGGGGATTTTCTTTGGTGCAAAAACATATATAATGTCACTGAATACGAGTATGTAAAAAGTGAGTTGACTGAGCAGGCATTTATAGACTTTTCAGAATTTCGGGACAGTGAATGTGTTGCGAGTTTATAAAGTGAGACAGAAGTGACAGAAGTGTAGTCACACCTGCTCACCTTCTGCAGGTAGAGAATCAGCCCCTTCAGAATGCCATAGAACGTCTTCCATCCTCTCTTCCCACGCGGTGCTGAGATCAGGAGAATAGTTTGGTCAAAACATAGGTCACCTTCAAATGTCCATACTACCTTCACACCTATACATACTCAATACATTGCTTCATACTAAGTGGTAGGCAAGTATGGATGTTGGAACAGAGCCACAAAACTCTCATTGTTCCAAAGAAAGTTATACAATTTACTGTATATGGACGACAATAAGTATGCTGTAGCTGTTGCTAAAATAACAGCATAATGAGTAATAATAATAATAATAGTTTAAAAAATGGGACTTATATAGCGCATTTCAAGTACTCAAAGTCAGTTTACAAATGTAGAAATGAAAAMAAAACAAAAAAATAGCAGTCAAAACAAAACAAAAATATGAATATAAAGAGGGGTGGGCTTAACAAATAAACAGCGATAAGGATAAGGAGGGAATACAACACATACTATGAGGATTTATAGGGGGGGTCAGTCGGGGTTCAGACCAATAAGCTATAAATGTACAATATATCTATGGTTTTGACACGTACTTCTCTTGCCGTCTGAGTCGGCGTGCACCTTGCGCACCAGGAAGCCGTTCTTGTACAGCAGGGCTCCCGAGGGCTGGGCCATGACCACGAGGTGTTTCCCACCGCTGGCCATGCTCTTCATGTGTTTAGAGGTGGAGTCAGCCTGGTTGGTGTCCCCCAGCTCCGAGAAAGACTTCCGCATCTCCTCCTCATCGCTACGGCGACAACAAACAGAAGGATGAGCAACCTGGTTGCTGTTTTACCACACCTCATTAGCAACAGGTCAACCAATCACGTTCAACCAATCACTTTCCAGCTGTCTCCCTCTGTGACTGTCCATTTGAAGACAGAGATGAGAAAGAGTAGTTTCAATGGCCGAACACATACAGTTGAAGTCGGAAGTTTACATACACTTAGGTTGGAATCATTAAAACTTGCTTTTCAACCACTCCACAAATTTCTTGTTAACAAACTATAGTTTTGGTAAGTCAGTTAGGACCTCTACTTTGTGTATGACACAGGTCATTTTTCCAACAATTGTTTACAGACAGATTATTTCACTTAATCACAATTCCAGTGGGTCAGAAGTTTACATACACAAGTTGACTGTGCCTTTAAACAGCTTGGGAAATTCCAGAAAATTCTGTCATGGCTTTAGAAGCTTCTGATAGGATAATTGACATCATTTGAGTCAATTGGAGGTGTACCTGTGGATGTATTTCAAGGCCTAACTCAGTGCCTCTTTGCTTGACATCATGGGAAAATCAAAAGAAATCAGCCAAGACCTCAGAAAAAAAATTGTAGACCTCCACAAGTCTGGTTCATCCTTGGGAACAAAAATTTTTTTTGTTTTTTTTTTTTTTTTCTCTCAACAGACCACAGTCGTTGAGGGTAAAGCGGGTGTTCTGCAGGGTAGCTGGGATGGGGAAGGTAGACGGTTTGGGCGTAGTGTCGCATGCCTGACCCGTATCCAGTTGCACGGTCGGCGGTGCGATAGCGTACCCAGCGGTGGGAGGTCTCGTACGAATGGAACAATCGTAGGCTGCTGCGAAACGTGAATAGTGAGGAAGCTCATCCGTATGAGAAGATGGCCAGCGTTGACATTGTTCATACAGCTTTACAGCGGAGTCGGTCGAGTACCGTGTGAGGTATCGAGGTGGGCGACGGGTTGTGCTATGCTGTGCTGTATTATGGTATTGGGTGTATACAGAGAGGCAAATGTAGTGTAAGGAGTCTGATGTGATGGAGATGATATACGCTTGTGTAGTGTGATTCAGTAGGTAGGGATGGATGACGTGGAGTCTAGATATTGGGTGGATATGGGAGTGGAGGTGCGTGGTGTTTATGATGGGTGGTGTGCGGATGACCAGTGGTAGTGTTGTGGTGAAGTGGGTGGTGAAGGGCGTGGTGAGTAGACTCTGCGGTTACTCTGAGACAGTCATACGCAGTGTGTTGTCGAGGAGGAGAGAATGGATGGACGAGAGCTGAGGATGCGGTCTGTATTGAGCGTAGAGTTGTGATAGTGGGATGGCATGGAGGTAACGCTGCAGGTTACAGAAAGGGTAAGTCGAGTGGTCGCCACACGATACTTAGACGCGGGAGTCATGTGACGTTGCAGATTTGTTCTATGTATCCGTCAGCAGCGGTAGGAGGAGGATACTGGAGGACTCAGGGGTGGAAGAGTGGAGCGAGTACTTTGCTGCACTGAGCGGCTTGACGGGGGATACGGTAGGCTGGGCCGGAAGATATAGGGGCATTATGCTCGCCGCACAAACCGTGTTAGCCTGTCAGAGCGCACTAATGGATTTGGTCGCAACTGACGCCACATGGGACTCAGATAGAGTGGTTAACTTGTTTGTGTTGGAGAAATGTCCTCTGTGTACTGGGAGTGAACGAAAAATAATAGAGAGACTGTGTAGTGGGGTTCGGCATCATGACCGATCGCATCATGATGTTGTTGGGAGAGCTGTGGGGTGCGAGGGCATTCCTACAAAGATCAGATGAGCAGTGCATGTAGATCGAGGGGAAATATTGATTATGGTGGTGTTGATGATATTGAAGCTAGACATCTCAAGACATAAAGTCAGGAAGTTAAAGCTTGGTCACAAATAGGGTTCTACCAAAATGTGACAGAGTGAACTCCGGCCTGAAGCAATGACTTCTTCAAAAGTTGTGGCAAAAATGGCTTAAGGAAACAAAGTCAAGCGTATTCGGAGTGGCGATCACAAAAGCCGTGGACCTCACATCCTATAGAAATGTGTGGGCAGATACTGAAAAGCGCGTTGCCGGAGCGCAAGGGAGGCCGTACAAACCTGACTCAGTTACACCAGCTCTGTCAGGAGGAATGGGCCAAAATTCATCCAACTTATTGTGGGAAGCTTGTGGAAGGCTACCCGAAACATTTGACCCAAGTTAAACAATTTAAAGGCAATGCTACCAAATACMAATTGAGTGTATGTAAACTTCTGACCCACTGGGAATGTGATGAAAGAAATAAAAGCTGAAATAAATCATTCTCTCTCCTATTATTCTGACATTTCACATTCTTAAAATAAAGTGGTCATCCTAACTGACCTAATACAGGGAATTTTTACTCGGATTAAATGTCAGGAATTGTGAAAAACAGAGTTTAAATGTATGTAAACTTTCGACTTCAACTGTAGGTCATACAAACTCCTTCTTCACTGGTTGTATTGTGCTTTTTGTCATCTACCAAAAACACTGAAGTGAATTTTGTGGGCATAGCCTTGGTTATATAACATTTATACAAAGCACAATTCTACCTAGGGGGAACCTGAGTGAATGAAAATGTTTCTTCTTCTTCAAAGCCTTAATTCAGTTAATTCCCTCGCCCCTTCCCTCCTCGACCATGTCGTTGTGATTCCCTCCTGGTCTCCAGAGAACCAGTCCACTCTCCGAGATCAAAACACACTGCAGTGGAAGAGCGACACGATCAATCGCGTGGCAGCCTTGAGGTGAAAAACGAGGGCATTCTGTTTCACTAGGGACTTCCTATTTTTGAGACTAATTTCAGACTTGTCACTGGCTTTTTCAGTTTTGTTTTTCCCCATTGATCAAGAGAGGAACTGCTCCAGAACTGTGAAAAGTCATACTTTTCCCAAATGTGTAACTACCTCAAACAAAACAAATAAATGGGCTACAATTGATGTGTTATTACAGAACTAGAAAATGTCTGTGTGTATTAGTGCATGATGAAAATATAACTGTATCTTAGTATACAGTTGAGTGTAATTCTTATACCAATGGAGGCTGGTGGAGGGAGGGTGGCTTATTGTAATGGCTAAAATGTAATGATTGGAAAATGATCAAACACATCGTTTCCATTCCATTTGGTTTTCATGTGTTTGATGCCATTCCATGTGTTCCCTAACCATCATCCCTACCCTTACCCTAACTTTAACTATAACCCTTTACCTAACTAACCCTACCCGTAACCATTTAAAATGTCAACTTCAATGGGATAGGGACGTCCCAAGGTATCCCGGATAGCACGTTTTTTTGAGGCAGGTTCAAATGATGATCACTCTAGTCCCACTCAAAATGAAGATACTGTACTTAGTATAAGCCATGCACACCACATGTCCCCTTACTGATATGATAATCCTACAACCATGGTTGGGGTGTTGTTAACATATTTTCCCATGTGGGATGATCTGGACCTGAGGCAGCAGTTAAGAGGATGACTCATGTTAAAAGCGAAACCTTTCCTATAACGTTTCCCAATACTAGTCAGTCAATCCACCCAAAATCAGTCGAACCCAGTTTAAACGAGGACTACACTCGTTACCTCACCATGTGTAAAAGTTCACATTCAAAATAGACATGCAAACCACCATCAAAATGGCTTCCCTTGTAACCCTTTCAGAGTATGATATGAGTAACCAGCCGTATATAACAACAGTTAGCTCTACACGAGAGAGAGCATGATGGAGAGCTAGTGAGAGCTGATGAGCATGTGTCTCAGAGTTCTAGCCTGTTGCCTGGTAACTGCTGGTCTGTGTGAATCCCACTCTACACTGAGTCAAAATAAAAGGGAGAGAAAGAGAGAGAGAGAGGGAGAGAGAGAGAGAGAGAGAGAGAGAGAGCGAGAGAGAGAGAGAGAGCAAGAGAGAGAGAGAGAGCGAGAGAGAGAGAGCAAGGGGATGGATGGAAATGAGGGAGCGAGGGAGCTAAAAAGAGGAGAGAAAACAAAAGCCTAGAAAGACAAAGCTAAGATGAGCCATGTCCAATCAATTGAATTTACCACAGGTGGACTCCAATCAAGTTGTAGAAACATCAAGGATGATCAATGGAACCAGGATGCACCTGAGCTCAATTTCGAGTCTCATAGCAAAGGGTCTGAATACTTATGTAAAAAAGGTATTTCTGTTTTGTATTTGRAATACATTTGCAAAAATTTCAAAAAAACAGTTTTCACTTTGTCTTTATGGGGTATTGTATGTAAATTGATGAGGAAAACAWTTTATTTCATACATTTTAGAATAAGGCTGTAACGTAACAAAATGTTTAAAAAGGGAAGGGGTCTGAATACGTTCCGAATGCAATATATATTGAACAAAAAAATGAACACAACATACAACAATTTCAATGATTTTACTGAATTACAGCTCATATAAGGAAATCAGTCAATTGAGGAGCCATAGTAAAGAGGAGAGGAGAGGGGGATGGGGTTGTGGTGCGGAGGAGGAAGAGAGTGAACAGGTTGATTAGGTGTAGGTTTATTTGAACATCTTGCAGAAACATACGTACATCAAATATGATGTCATAACATAAAACACAAGTTCCCAAAGAACACAGTGCCCATGCTTCTTCAATGGAAGAAGTTTGGAACCACCAAGWCTCTTCCTAGAGCTGGTCACCTGGCCAAATTGAGCAATCGAGGGAGAAGGGCCTTGATCAGGGAGGTGACCAAGAACCGGATGGTCACTCTGACAGAGCTCCAGAGTTCCTCTGTGGAGATGGGAGAACCTTCCAGAAGGACAACCATCTCTGCAGCACTCCACCAATCAGGCCTTTATGGTGGAATGGCCAGACGGAAGACACTCCTCAGTAAAGGGCACATGACAGCCCACTTGGATTRTTCCAAAAGGAACCTGAAGAACTCAGACCATGAAAAACAAGATTCTCTGATCTGATGAAACCAAGATTGAACTGTTCGGCCTGAATACCAAGTGTCACGTCTGCAAAAAACCTGGCACAATCCCTACGGTGAAGCATGGTGGTGGCAGCATCATGCTGTAGGGAGGTATTTCAGTGGCAGGGACAGGGAGACTAGTCAGGAAAGAGGGAAAGATGAACGGAGCAAAGTACAGAGAGATCCTTGATGAAAACCTGCTTCACACTAACAAAATGTGGAAAAAGTCAAGGGGTATCAATACTTTTTAGTTTTTGCTATGACATGCACTGTCAACTGTTGGACCTTATATAGACAGGTGTGTGCCTTTCCAAATCACGTCCAATCAATTGAATTTACCACAGGTGGACTCCAATCAAGTTGTAGAAACATCAAGGATGATCAATGGAAACAGGATGCACCTGAGCTCAATTTCGAGTCTCATAGCAAAGGGTTGGAATACTTATGTAAAAAAGGTATTTCTGTTTTGTATATGTAATACATTTGCAAAAATGTCAAAAAAAATGTTTTTACTTTGTTATAATGGGGTATTGTATGTAGATTGGTGAGGAAAACATTTTATTTCATACATTTTAGAATAAGGCTGTAACGTAACAACATGTTTAAAAAGGGAAGGGGTCTGAATACTTTCCGAATGTACTGTATACTGAACAAAAATATAAACGCAACATGTAAAGTGTTGGTCCCATATTTCATGAGCTGAAATAAAAGATCAGAAATGTTCCATATGCACAAAAAACGTATTTCTCTCATATTTTCTGTACAAATTTGATTACATCCCTGATAGGGACCATTTCTTCTTTGCCAAGATAATCCATCCAGGTGTGGCATATCAAGAAGCTGATTAAACAGCATGATCATTACACAGGTGCACCTTGTGCTGGGGACAATAAAAGGCCACTATAAAATGTGCAGTTTTGTCACACAACACAATGCCATAGATGTCTCAAGTTTTGAGGGAGCGTGCAATTGGTATGCTGACTGCAGGAATGTCCACCAGAGCTGTTGCCAGATAATTAACTGTTAAAGGTTGTCAGTACGTCCAACCGGTCTCAAAACCACGTCAGCCCAGGACCTCCACATCCGGCTTTACCTGCAGGATCGTCTGAGACCAGCCACCCAGACAGCTGATTAATCTGAGAAGTTTTTCTATTTGTAACAGAGGCCTTTTGTGGGGGAAAAAATCATTCTGATTGGCTGGGCCTGGCTCCCCAGTGGGTGGGCTGTGCCCCTGCCCAGTCATGTGCAGTCCATAGATTAGGGGCTAATGAGTTAATTTCAATTGACTGTCTTCTAATATGAACTGTAATTCAGTAAAATTGTTGAAATTGTTCCATGTTGCATTTATATTTTTGTTCATTATACAGTATTTATAATAACGTATAAAAAAAACATTTGTTTTTGTTGTTGGACATAAGACTGTAAAATCACCAGGAAATCAGCTCAAAGTTATTTTAATTTCTGAAATCTGTTCCCAAGTATTCCCACGCATAGATAGAGAGGCATATGTGATCATGTCCCAATATAATCAAGGTTTGAAATGATTCTGTTTTTGTCAAATACTATACTGTATGTGTTTGGGATTCTTGCGGTCAATTTGCAGTGTACCAAATATATATATATATATATATATATATATATATATATATATATCTGGCCCCCCGACCGTCCGCCCAAGGGAAAATTGTCCCACGGCTAAATGTAATTGGGGACCTCTACGATAGAGTATTGCCTTAAACCCCTTAGATTATGCGGTCTCTGTGTAGGGTAGAAACTAGTGCAGAGGATTTGTGTGGCTATGCAGGAGCCCTTTGAAGGTCTTGACTGTAGGTTCATCATGCCTGCTCTCCAGAGATGGGAGTGAGTTGCAGGGCATGCCAATGACGCAGCAGATTCGTCTCTGAATGCCTTCTAAGTCCTCAGAGAGACACTTTGGAAGGCCAGGCCACACTGGCGAGGCATACTCCATGATTGGGACGGATGAAGGTCAAGTATATCTGCAGTAGGACTTCAGTTGGGAGGCCAGCTTGTCTTGCTTCACTTAGGTAGTAGATCCTTGGTTGAAGCTTTTTTAGGTTATACCGGACATGCTCGTCCCAGTACAGGTCAGCTGACATCATCACACCTATCCGTCGGAAAAACTCCTCCTCAACTGGGAGGCAGTTTACAGGTGGAAAAGACTTGTCAGCCAGCAGCCTTTCTGAAGCTGATGAGCATATCCGTAGTTTTCTTTTCGTTCACATACAGGCAGTTGGTTTTTCCCCACTCAGCCACTGCATTGACAGCTGCTTGTGTTTGGCCAGGTAGATTGCCAGGAAACAACTCTATGAGTGTGAGGTCATCAGCACAATTGACAGGATGGATGCTGATTGGAAGGCTGGAGTCTAGGGTGTTCATGCATAGCACAAACAGTAGAGGAGAGAGCACACCACCCTGGGGAACTCCAGCTGGGACTGGCTGTGAGTTAGAATGGTATGTTCTCCACCTCACCATCTGCTTGCAGTTATCCAGGTAGCTCTTGAGGTCTTAGGCTGGGAATGTGTGAAGACATTGCTGCACAGCAAGCTAACGGTAACATACACRTRTTTATACAAAAGTATGTGGACACCCCTTCAAATGAGTGGATTRGGCTATTTCAGCCACACCCGTTGCTGGGAGGTGTATAAAATCGAGCACACAGCCATGCAATCTCCATAGACAAACATTTGCAGTAGAATGGCCCATACCGAAGAGCTCAGTGACTTTCAACGCATAGGATCCCACCTTTCCAACAAGTCAGTTCATCAAACGTCTGCCCTGGCAGAGTTGCCCCGGTCAACTGTAAGTGCTGTTAATGTTAAGTGGAAATATCTAGGAGCAACAACGGCTCAGCTGCCACACAACGAACAGGACCGCTGAGTCTGTCCTCGGTTGCAACACTCACTACCGAGTTCCAAACTGCCTCTGGAAGAAATGCAGCACAAGAACTGTTCGTCGGGAGCTTCAGGAAATGGGTTTTCATGGCCGAGCAGCCGCACACAAGCCTAAGTTCACCATGTGAAATGCCAAGCGTCGGCTGGTGTGGTATAAAGTTCATCACCAATGGACTCTGGAGTAGTGGAAACGCATTCTCTGGAGTGATGAATCACGCTTCACCATCTGGCAGTCCGACGGACAAATATSGGTATTACGGATGCCAGGAGAATGCTACCTGCTTCAACGCATAGTGCTAATTGTAAAGTTTGGTGGAGGAGGAATAATGGTCAGGGGCTGTTTTTCATGGTTCGGGCTAGGCCCCTTAGTTCCAGTGAAGGGAAATCTTAATGCTACAGCATACAATTACATTCTAGACGATTCTGTGCTTCTAACAGTTTGGGGAAGGCCCTTTCCTGTTTCAGCATGACAATGCCCCCGTGCACAAAGCGAGGTCCATACAGAGTTGTTTGTCGAGATCGGTGTGGAAGAACTTGACTGGCCTGCACAGAGCCCTGAACTGAACCCCATCAAACACCTTTGGGATGAATTGGAACAACGACTGCGAGCCAGGCCTAATCGTCTAACATCAGTGCCGGACCTCACTAACGCTCTTGTGGCTATATCGAAGCAAGTCCCCGCAGCAATGTTCCAACATATAGTGGAAAACCTTCCCAGAAGAGTGGAGACTGTTAAAGCAGCAAAGGYMGGACCAACTCCATATTAATACGCATGATTTTGGAATGAGATGTTCGACAAGCAGGTGTCCACATACTTTTGGTCATGTAGTGTAACACAATAGTCTTGTCATACCTGTGACACTTCCCATTAAAACACACATGACACCTGTCACCTGTCACTGACCGTATACAGTTGTGGTCATGTGAAATATGTGTACTATGAATAGGGCACCTGATGCAGAGCAGAGGTAATCACAACGCCTGACGTAGATTACCGTGACGATAGAAAGCATTTCAGCCATGATATCCGAATAATCCTTATCGTAACCAAAATCATCATCATGCAAATGAGGTGCGTAGCTTTAGGTACTATTTGCATGGTCCCTTATAAACAAATACATCATTGAAACGGGACTGGTATATTGGTATTATTATGATAACGTTGTATGAGGTGGTGTCTCTTTTGTAATGCCAGTGAAATAGGTTCTTCTTATCTCTTTTTTCTAACGGGCGATAAAAGCTAGCAGGATAGGAAACAATGGAAGACATGATGATTAGAGCCAATAATGGAGGAGAGCAAGATTAGCAGAATAGAAGGAATAATAGAGCAGATCTCTCTCTCTCTCTCTCTCTCTCTCTCTCTCTCTCTCTCTCTCTCTCTCTCTTCTCTCTCTCTCTCTCTCTCTCTCTCTCTCTCTCTCTCTCCTCTCTCTCTCTCTCTCTCTCTCTCTCTCTCTCTCTCTCTCTCTCTCTCTCTCTCTCTCTCTCTCTCTCTCTCTCTCTCTCTCTCTCTCTCTCTCTCTCTCTCTCTCTCTCTCTCTCTCTCTTCTCTCCTCTCTCTCTCTCTCTCTCTTCCTCTCTCTCTCTCTCTCCTCCTCTCTTTCTCTCTCTCTCTCTCTCTCTCTTCTCTCCTCTCTCTCTTCTCTCTCTCCCTCTCTCTCTCTCTCTCTCTCTCTCTCTCTCTCTCTCTCTCTTGTGTGTGTCCTAAACATGACTAGTCTATCCTCAGCCTCTTGTCCCCAGCATCATGGCCATGTATTTTAATTGGGTGTCTGTTTCTGTGGAGATGTTTGAACTGGATTGCCTCTCTCTCTGTGGATCTGTTCCCAGACCTGTTCCTCTGACCACTTTTCAGTCAGCTGCTCTGGGAGTGCTGCTATTTTTGGGAAGGTAGTGGGAGGCTGTGGTCACACCTTTGTACAGGATGCAATGAGGACCCTTTCATTGGAATGATAGGTGTGTGTGTGTGAGTGTGTCGTCAGAAGTGTGTGATTGTGCTTGCACCGGAACACAGAGGCAAGAGCAGAACGGTCGCTATGTAGCTGTAGCCATGGTGCTGTAACTATGGCAACAAAGCTTGGAAAGCCAGAGACTTAATTGGCATCTCTGAAGCACAGTGAGCTGAGATCCAGAATAGCAACCCTTGACACACAAATGTTTCCATCACAACCTGACAACATGCACGTCATTAATAAGGATGCTATCGAATCAACCAATACTCTTCACTATCCAAATACTATGCGTGTGTATGGACTCTAGGTGAACTGTGTGTGTGTGGACTCTGAGTGAAGTATGTTTCTGTGTGTTTCTCTCTGTGTGTGTGTGTGTGTGTGTGTGTCAGAACATACACTTAAATGCACAAATACTGTATATACTGTTGATAACAAGGCATTAAAGTGGAACTCACATTGTCCATTGAAGCTTCTCATTCTTGATTGAGTTGTACAGGGCCTGTGGAAGAAAAATCCATTAGATAATAATGACGAAATAGTACACAGATTCACCTGGGAGAAACAAATGGTTGAATCCATCAATCAATAAACTACTCAGTCAGAAAGCCAGTTAACCAATCAATCATTTGTCTCCTCCTTCCTTTCAGGAATCCTCTTTAGGGCAAACACGACCGTTGACCTAAACTCATGCACCATTTCTATGTTATATTCTTCAAGAATCAATGGGTAGACATCATTAATGTATAAGTCCAAAAATGTATGTAGCAACTGCTGATTGCCCCTTTAAGGGGAGTCTATGGAATAACACAGCAGGCAAAATGGGATTTGAAGAAAAAGGCTGCAGTTTCTGTGTGCACCCTCGTTGATAAATACAACAGGCTTTTGGAGTCCCCGCGTTTCGCTTCGCTTTCCTATTAATCTCCTGTGACAGCCAAGCCATTTAGACATTCCTATTCAAATCCAGCCCCTTTTAGTGACAATGGGATATGCTAGCGGAATATGATCTACCGTTTAGCACTGAGGTTCTGTGAAAGGAGTTTAGAGGAAGAGGAGTGCAGAGCTATCAGCCCCTGATGGTGAATTCAGAGCAAGGCCTAGAAGGGACTGACGGACAACTGTGACAGCTGACGCGATGGAGAGGACTCTAGCAGGAAGTACATCATCCCCACGTCCCTCCCAGATCCTCTGAAGTCTGGGAAAATATACAATGCTGTTTTCATAAGGAGATGGGACAAATGGCTGTACAAGGTAGTAAGTCTTATCTGCCATTGAAATCAGTCTGAGGTTATTTATTTTCACATTTTGTATGATTAAGAAACTGATTCTGATGATATTCTTCTACACCTGCATTGCTTGCTGTTTGGGGTTTTAGGCTGGGTTTCTGTACAGCACTTCGAGATATTAGCTGATGTACGAAGGGCTATATAAAATAAACTTGATTTGATTTGATATTCAATTCGATCGAGTTGATTGACAGTTAGTGTTGGGTTTCACTGACTGTTCTAGACATAATATTGAGGTGTGGTTTCTCAGGCAAACCCATTGAAATGAACAATGTGTTTGATGCAGTGTATCCATTCAAACTAATGTCCTACGTTTCCTATTAAACAGGCACTAATTGAAATACGTCTGAATATTCATGAGCAGCCAGACCTTTTTGGATTTTAGGTTCTGGGCTCAAATGTCCCCTTGCTATGGAGACGTGCTGTATAAAAATCGAGACTCATGAATATTCAGCGCAGATAAGGGCCATCTTCGTGGAAAGCCGGCGTTGGCCCATTTCAAAGTCTAATTTCGATGCACTCCCTTTTGTAGCACAGAAGTCTTCAGCATCAAATCCGGGGGTGAATTTGTGAACCCGAAAAACAGATGGATTGATCTACTGTTGCTAGTAGCAACAGCAATTATAGCCATAGTGGCTCATTGAGAAATGTCATTAACTTGAGATTCATGGTCAGATTTGAGTCAATTATTGGTTTCTACATATAGACGCTCAAATGTAATTACAAATCCTGTTAATATTTGACTCCGATTGGAAAACCAGGCAAACTGACCCGAAAGCACAACATTAAACATGAGAGTAAGTCGTATAGCTGAGACATACAGGGGGTCCATAATTATTGGCATTACAGTAGTAGTACATTGGAAGGAAATCAAGCTGAGAGAGACAGATGTTAATATACACGTTACACTGGTCCTGACTGCCAAGGAGTCGGTGGAGGGGAGTATAAAGTAATGGAGGTGTGGGGGTGAGGGGGGGGGAGTTCATGTGGGAATAAGTGAGATGTATGGGGAGGCCCTGTCAGAACCATAAGAGGGGGAGAGAGAGGGGGAGGACAGGGTGTAGAGGCGTAATCAGTGTCACTGGGAGCAGTCGGCCTCATTCAGATCAGGATGAATGTTCGTCACCTTCACCTACGCGCTCCGTCAGCGTCCCACGGCACCCGGACAGCGAATGAGAGTCAGCCTTGAGGGCTGGTGTTACCACCGGTTACTACACACAACATGCGGTAGCCTAGATTACGGAAGGGCCTGTCAGCCTGGTAATTACCCAATCTGCAATCTACTCAACTCACAAATTATTCACAACCCTATAAAAGTCATATATAAATGTATGAATCTGTGGATGTACAAGGTTGCATTGTCTTTGGTTGACAGACAAAAATGTCCCTAAATTACAAACACCGACAGTGCTAGGCATGGCATTTTACAGTGCGTTGACATGACAGCGATAAACAATGTCATCAGAAATAAGAAAGTGCTTGAAACACAACCCCACTTTAACACATGCAAACACAACCAAAGTGCTGAATTAAGTGTCGAACAGTGAAACGCAGCAGGTCGTGCTATGTTAGTCGGTGTCTTACCCGGGTGGCACATTGTACCTTCTTCCTCTTGCGGGCCTGCGGGTGGTTCTGTCCGTCTTGGGCCTTGCCCAGCAGGTCTGGGAACATAAGGGGCTTGAGGGAGCGCGAGCGGGGCGTACGGGGGTAGCGGAAAGGGTCAATCATCCGGAAGTCTCGGCCATAGCGGACCGAGCACAGGGAGCGCGAGCGCAGGCGCCCCGCCGAGTGCAGGCTGTTCACGCCGATCATGGCCCCCCCTGAGGGTAATGTTACACAGCAGGACTAGATAGGCCAATCAGAGAAAGGTACACACTACACACAGCCAAGCGATAGTTCCAGATACACCCAGATTTCGTCTTTCTGTTCAGAGAGCTGTACAGTAGGGCATGGCCAAGAACATGAGGGAAAAGGTGTCTGTCTGTCTGTCTGTCAGTCTGTCTTGGCAGCTCTTAAGTACAGTGATGAGACTGAGGGCCAAGCAGTTGAGTGACAGTTCATAGAGGGCCGTCTGTCGCAGGAAACTGTCACTCACGGCGTCCCCGAGAGCATCAAACTGTGGTACACACTCTCTCACACACACACACACACACACACACTCATTAGGTAATCTGGAATCTGATCAAATAATGGATGATCGGACAGTTCATCTATAAAACATAGTATGGCAATTCCTTCATTGCCACTCAATGTCACACTGACATTTTGGATTGAATGTATTTCCCAAGCGACACCGTCCACAGGTGGGCGTATCAGGTGATCAGTTAACACTGTTCTTGGATCAGATCCTCATTGAATTGATCCTCCAGGAGGTTTAATAATAGTCCTACCGGTCCTATTGGGAAAAGACAGTAGAATCTCTCCAACTGTTCCCTTGACAGCTGTTGGCTAAGCAGGCCCTCTGTCCCCCTTCTGCCCAGCTTAAACAGTATGCCGGGCTGTGCCTCCAAAAATGGTAATTGGCCAACTTTTAACCAGTGGCGTAACTGTGGGTGACAGATACTTACATTCACTCCCGTTGACACACCCTCACGTTGACAGACACACTCACTCACGATGACACACACACAGATGGTGCGCAACACTTGCAGAGGTGTGAAAGGACAGCCAGCATGAAACAGATGGGTGCCAAGGGCAGAAACAAGGAGGTAAAAAGCACAGAGGCTCGCATAAATAGAAACACAAACACACACATAGAAACGCACACACACACACACAACGTAAAGAGTCCACATAGGACTCCTCCCACTTCTCGAGCAGGGATCCCAAATAGCACTCTCGATTGCGTCACTTGCCCCCAAAACACAAACAAAAAGTAATGAAGAAACAGGAGAAGAATTGAAGGAACTGTCTAACTAGACCAACGTCCAGTTAAAAAGAGAAGAGAGGAACAAGATACCGTAGGACTGCCTGGTTCAGTCTACCCAGTAGAGTTAAAGGGGGCTATGTTATATCCTGTTGCTCCCAGTGTAAGATGGAAGATGAACACCTTTTTGTCCGTCACCCAGAATGATGGAGGGATGACTACCCCTCTATTTTAGGAGATCAGCGTCCGTCCATCTGTCCGGGTCCCTTGTCGGCATCTACTCCTTCTTTGATCCCTCACTTCTTTGAGCCCTCACTTCTTTGATCCCTCAATTCTTTTATCACCTTCTCCTTGTTCTTCAATGTTCCAAATCTCTCCCCATTGTGCCCTCTGGAGGGGGGGGGGGTTAGAGAAAAGCTTGTCCTCCTGCTGTTGTCTTTCCCTCCTTGTTTCTCTCTGTCTTTCAGTCGTCTATCTTTTTGGTTCTGTGTCGGAGAGCTGCTGGAATCGTACTGAGGAGAGAGACCTGACGGCAACTGTGTATGTGCTCTCTTCTCTATATGAGCCCCTCCCTCTATCCATCCCCTCCCTCTCTCTCGCTCGCTCTCTCTGTCTGTCGGCAGCGAATCACAGACTTCCAACTCCCTCCTCCAGTCACACACACATACTCACACGCGCAGCACACACACACACTCACGAGCGCAGCACACACGCACTCCTCAATATTCTTTGAATGGTGATTAGCATTCGGTGCTTGTCTCCTCAGTGAGGTGGTGGAGAGAGCGGTGGGAATCAGCAGGAACATGTGTTTATGCACGTGTGTGTGTGTTATTTTGTGTGTGTGTGTGTGTGTGTGTGATATCTTGTGTGTGCTTTTTTTTTCTTCTCTCAAATCAAATTTTATTCGTCACATGCTTCGTAAACAACAGGTGTGGACTAACAGTGAAATGCTTACCTACGGGCCCTTCCCAACAATGCAGAGAGCAACAACTAAACAAAAATCCATAACTTCAACCCATAATGAACAAGCTCAAACCAGCCCACACGTGAGCAACAAGCGCGTTTAACATTCGAGACAACCGCTATTGAACGACGGACAAAACATCCCAAAACAAAATGCAGTAGCACCATTTCTAAAAGCATATTTGCTGTGCTCCTGTTCTTTCAGTCAAGGCCTTCGCCTGCATGAATGATTAGGTTGGAGTTCGAACCCTTCCCCAAGAGCAACTCAGCTACAATCGCACACCTGAAACCCTATCACCAATGCTAGAAAACAGGATTTGCATGTAAGCCATGGTCAGGGAAGAAACATGATAGAGGAGATAGAGGAGAAAAATTTGCCCAGGTCAGCAACCTGGGATGAGAAGAGCCATGAAGGAAGAGGACTAGCCTCCGGAACAACTTGTCAGGTAGAATCGTTGACTTAAAGGGGCAATCTGCTACATACATTTTTGGACTTAGAAATGAATGATATATACCCATTGATTTGTGTAGAATATAACTTAGAAATACCTCATGAGCTTAGTTCAACTGTCGTACCCCATCAGAASCCCAAATATAAGCGCGGCTTGTAAACACAGTAAACGTAAACAAACACTATGTAGCCTCAAAACACGGGTTAAAACTATCATTTTGATATCATGGGATGGTCAGTCCTTGTATCCATAGCTGTGTCTATCAATTTGCGTGTGGTTACAGTTCTCAAGCTCCATCCCTCAGCTTTTTACCGAAACAGGGGGCGGCTTTGTTATTGTTTCAACTGCTGATTGCCACATTACGAATCAATAAGAGGGACGAGAGAACAGGATTAATCACACAATCTACAGCCATCGGGCTGACAAGAGATATAATGAGGGTGTCACTCACGCAGCTCGTGATTCATCGATATGACCGCAAGACTGAAACCACTCAGGTTTCCACGCCGAGAGGCTAGACAATGGAGCTAGATCTATTCTCCGTATGCGAATGAGCAGCGGTCCAAAAAAACACCACCGACAAGATAGACTACAGGGAAGTGGGAGGGTCAGAATGGACAGAGAGAACAGGGCAACAACTTAGATCCAATGAGATAATGCTTTGTCCAACATATATGCATTACACCTGCCAGTGCCTTGTGTGACCTTATCAAAGTCTGCGGTCGGAACTGAGAGGTCCAGTTCAAACGCAAGTTGACATGAGTCTTGTCCTTGAGCCAGAACTGAGCGATTTCRGCTAGACAGGCCAACTGTAAAGTCAAAATTGGCTAAAATGTAAAAATTCATGAACATGTAAGGTTAGGGTTAGGTATTAGGGTTAACAGTGTGGTAAAGGTTAGGTTTAAGGTTATCAGATGTTATGACGTTGTGGCTGTGCCAGCTATTGACCACACTGCAGAGCTGCCTCCAGAACAAGATTCGTGACGAAAAACGCTAAACCTGCCAAACATGTTATCTGCTCTCTCTCTCGCTCTCTCTTCTCTCTCTCTCTCTCTCTCTCTCTCTCTCTCTCTCTCTCTCTCTCTCTTCTCTCTCTCCTCTCTCTCTCTTCTCGTCTCTCTCTCTCTTCCTCTCTCTCTCTCCTCTCTCCCTCTCCTCTCTCTCTCTCTCTCTCTCTCTCTCTCTCTCTCTCTCTCCCTCTCTCTCTCTCTCTCTCTCTCTCTCTCTCTTCTCTCTTCTCTCCTCTCTCTCTCTCTCTCTCTCTCTCTCTCTCTCTCCTCTCTCTCTCTCTCTCTCTCTCACTCTCTCATTATGTTCACTTGTGGGGGAGCCGGGTGGGGTGCACTCTACACCCCACGACTCTGCTAATTAAGCAGCGCTAGCACCAGACATGAACCTCTTTTCCCTCAGCCCAGACTGGAAGGCTGGCACCCAGCAGCATGGCATAAGATATGCTGGCCTGTGTGAATGGCTTCCAGAGCTTTTGGGTACACACACACAGCCAAATGTAGACGCAAAAGCACAGCCCACCCTAAAAATTCCACAGAGGTGAAAAGARAGTAAAGTATTCAGACCCCTTGACTTTTTTCTAATTTTGTTAGGTTACAGCCTTGTTCTAAAATTGATTAAATCGTWTCCCCCCTCATCAATCTACACAAAATACCCCATAATGACAAAGCAAAAACAGGTTTTTATACATTTTTGCAAATGTATTAAACATTTAAAACCAAAATATCACATTTACATAAGTACTCAGCCCCTTTACTCTGTTGAAGCACCTTTGGCAGCGTTTACAACCTTGAGTCTTCTTGGGTATGACGCTACAAGCTTGGCACACCTGTATTTGCAGAGTTTTTCCCATTCCTCTCTGCAGATCCTCTCAAGCTCGGTCAGGTTGGATGGGGAGCGTCGCTACACAGCTATTTTCAGGTCTCTCCAGAGATGTTCAATCAGGTTCAAATCCGGACTCTGGCTGGGCCACTCAAGGACATTAAGAGACTTGTCTGTGTGCTTAGCTGTGTCATTGTCCTGTTGGAAGGTGAACCTTCGCCCCAGTCTGAGGTCCTGAGCACTCTGGAGCAGGTTTTCATCAAGGATCTCTCTGTACTTTACTCTGTTCATCTTTGCCTCGATCCTGACTAGTCTCCCAGTCCATGCCACTGAAAAACATCCCACAGCACGATGTTGCCACCACCCACAGCATGATGCTGCCACCACCATGGTTCACCGTAGGGAAGGGTACCAAAACATTTCTGCAGCATCGAAGGTCCCCAAGAGGGCAAGCTTACAGTAGATACCTGGCCCTGCTGGCCTTTGACCTCTGCACAGTGACACACTGGCTTGGGCTAACAGCCAACAAATTAAAAAGAGGGGTTTTAAGGGGTTTGGGCTCAAGGTGAAAATCTCAACTATGTGCTATACAAGGGCCCCAAATCCTAATTCTTTCCAACAATTGGTGATGGGAAAGTTCTGGCTGTCTAGTTACGTAATTGAACACTGAATCCTTTGGGTGGTTGACTATGACTAGTGTACAAACATCTCTCTGTGTGACATACACTACCGGTCAAAAGTTTTAGAACACCGACTCATTCAAGGGTTTTTCTTTATTTTTACTATTTTCTACATTGTAGAATAATAGTGAAGACATCAAAACTATGAAATAACACATATGGACTCATGTAGTAACCAGAAAAGTGTTAAACAAATCAAAATCTATTTTATATTTGAGATTCTTCAAAGAAGCCACCCTTTGCCTTGATGACAGATTTGCAACCTCTTGGCATTCTCTCAACCAGCTTCACCTGGAATGCTTTCCCAACAGTCTTGAGGGAGTTCCCACATATGCTGAGCACTTGTTGGCTGCTTTTCCTTCACTCTGCGGTCCAACTCATCCCAAACCATCTCAATGTGGTTGAGGTCAGGGGACCTTGGAGGCCAGGTCATCCGATGCAACACTCCATCACTCTCCTTCTTGGTAAAATAGCCCTTACACAGCCTGGAGGTGTGTTGGGTCATTGTCCTGATGAAAAACAAATCATAGTCCCACTAAGACCAAACCAGATGGGATGGCGTATCAGAATGCCGTGGTAGCCATGCTGGTTAAGTGTGCCTTGAATTCGAAATAAATCACAGACAGTGTCACCAGCAAAGCACCCCCACACCATAACACCTCCTCCTCCATGCTTTATGGTGGGAAATACACATGCAGAGATCATCCGTTCACCCACACCGCGTCTCACAAAGAAACGGTGGTTGGAACCAAAAATCTCCAATTTGGACTCCAGACCAAAATACAAATTTCCACCGGTCTAATGTCCATTGCTCGTGTTTCTTGACCTGAGCAAGTCTCTTCTGCTTATTGGTGTCCTTGAGTAGTGGTTTCTTTGCAGCAATTCGACCATGAAGGCCTGATTCACACAGTCTCCTCTGATCAGTTGATGTTGAGATGTGTCTGTTACTTGAACTCTGTAAAGCATTTATTTGTGCTGCAATTTCTGAGGCTGGTAACTCTAATGAACTTATCCTCTGCAGCAGAGGTAACTCTGGGTCTTCCATTCCTGTGGCGGTTCTAATGAGAGCCACTTTCATCATAGCGCTTGATGGTTTTTGCGACTGCACTTGAAGAAATGTTCAAAGTTCTTGAAATGTTCCGTATTGACTGACCTTCATATCTTAAAGTAAAGATGGACTGTTGTTTCTCTTTGCATATTTGAGCTGTTCTTGCCATAATATGGACTTGGTATTTTACCAACTAGGGCTATCTTCTGTATACCCCCCCTACCTTGTCACAACACAACTGATTGGCTCAAACGCATTAAGAAGGAAATAAATTCCATAAATTAACTTTTAATAAGGCACACACCTGTTAATTTAAATGCATTCCAGGTGACTACCTCATGAAGCTGGGTGAGAGAATGCAAAGAGTGTACAAAGCTGCCATCAAGGTGGCTATTTTAAGAATCTCAAATTTAAAATATATTTGGATTTATTTAACCCATATGTGTTATTTCATAGTTTTGAGGTCTTCACTTGTATTCTACAATYTAGAAAATAGTAAAAAATAAAGAAAAGCCCTTGAATGAGTAGGTGTTCTAAACCTTTTGACCGGTAGTGTATTTCTGCTGAGCGATAGCATGTGGGACTAGGGGATAGGACAGTGGCCCCTAGTGCACATCTGGATAGTTTATAGTGTCCTTGGTATCAATTGGGTACACACAGGCACAGACTAATAGATGTATAAATAGCTTGATAGAGTGTGCGTGCTACCGGAAAGCACACGTACACATGTTACAGTAATATGATCTACTAGAACCAGCTAATGATGCACTGAACAAGGTTAGACTTAGAGAGGCAATGCAGAAAAGGGGACATGAAACATCAGACACGTGGGCTACATATGTTAAGGAACTCTTAAAGCAGTAATCATTTATACCATTGGTTATCTACTAGCAGACTTGACCATCTTTTCACCTCTGTGGAATTTTGACGGTGGACCTGTACTTATTACAGTCATTATCATCACATCATTCTTCCAATGCATTCATCTACTTATGAAACCTAAACAAAAATATCCCTCCAAAACCTACAACAGTATTGTTGAACAAAGTAATTGAAAATGAATGCCCTCTAACCCTCTATCATAATTAGTTGAATAATTATTATATTATTAAGAAGGAATAGCCTGGAACCAAGAAAATATGCTAAACTCCTGCTATGTAGGCCTAATATTGTGTTGAGAAGGCTGAGAGATAAGTGTGACGCCATAGCCAGCTATCTGCACAGTACAGGAGATTGCTCCATTCTGTCTCTCTATTGTAGTGTTAATGGGAAACATATCACTGGGTTTAATCTGAAAAAGCTGCAGAGGCGAGAGAGAGAGAGAGAGAGAGGGGGAGGGATGGAGAGAGGAAGAGAGGAGAGGGAAAGTTAGTGAGAAAGAGAGTTAGCGAGAGCAAGAAGTACAGAGGGGGAGAATGAGAGACGGTGAAACGGGTACCGTGGGGGTGCTTAGCCTACTCATTATTTTACACACCGCCTGGTTCCTGATTTCAGCTGTAGCTGGAGGGTTCAGTTTAGTACCCCTCTGTGTAGCCTGTCCCTCCCAGCCATCCCTCAACATATGGCACAGGTTGAAATCCCCCAAAATATCACCTCAGACATGTCTATAATCTGTATAACTGAAAATGCTCCCATTGTGTTTTTCTACAATATTCTAGATACTAAACAACGTCTCTATGATGTATTTGAACATGAATATAAACATGTACATAAACAAACAAACAACTGTACAACATGCCTTGTAACTGCATGGTAAATAAAATATGCATAAAAGAAGGGGGCGTGCACAAAAATAATAAGGAAAGGTGGGAAAGTAAAAAACAGAGGAGTGGAAGTGTTGTAGCGAGAGAGAGTGTGAGAAAGAGAGAGATAGTGTGAGAAAGAGAGAGAGAGTGTGAGAAAGAGAGAGATACTGTGAGAGAGAGGTAGTGTGAGAAAGAGAGATACTGTGAGAAAGAGAGAGAGAGTGTGAGAAAAGAGAATTACTGTGAGAAGAGAGCAGATACTGCTGAGAGAGAGGTAGGGAGAAAGAGAGAGATAGTGTGAGAGAGAGGTAGTGAGAAAGAGAGAAATAGTGTGAGAAGAGAGAGAAGTGTGAGAAAGAGAGAGATACTGTGAGAGAGAGGTAGTGTGAGAAAGAGAGAGATAGTGTGAGAAAGAGAGAGAGAGTGGAGAAAGAGGAGAGAGTGTGAGAAAGAAGAGAAGATACTGTGAGAAGAGAGAGATACTGTGAGAGAGAGGTAGTGTGAGAAAGAGAGAGATACTGTGAGAAAGAGAGAGAGAGTGTGAGAAAGAGAGAGAGAGAGTGTGAGAAAGAGAGAGATACTGTGAAGAAGTAGTGTGAGAAAGAGAGAGATACTGTGAGAAAGAGAGAATAGTGTGATGTTAGAGGTAGAGATTGAAGAAGAAGAGCAGCACACAGGTTTGTCTCCTCCGGGGCACTGCTATTTCATACCGCTGAAAATAAAACACTTTGAACCTCAAGAAAAGGGAGGGAGGGAGGAGAGGAGAGGGAGGAGGTGAATGAGAGCAGGCAAAGAGTGAAAGGGTGGCATGGTGGGGTGCTGTGGTGCTACACTGAAAACAGAATCAACAGAGAGAGAGAGAGATCAAGAGAGAAGAGACCAAGAGAAAGGCCGAGAGAGAGAGGCTGAGAGCCCGAGAGAGAGAGCCCGAAGATTTAGACTGAGAGACCATAATAGAGAAATTAGGAGAATGGATCGCTGTCTGTCGCTGTCTGTCTGTCTGTCTGTGCTTCTGTCAGTCTGTCTGTCTGTCTGTCTGTCTGTCTGTCTGTCTGTCTGTCTGTCTGTCTGTCTGTCTGTCTGTCTGTCTGTCTGTCTGTGTCTGTCTGTGGACATGTTTTCCTACCTTATCAAGACCACAATGTCCTGACAAGTCACCACAATGTCCTGACAAGTCACCACAATGTCCTGACACGGTAGGAAAACAAGAAATAAGGACTTTTTTCATGTCCTGAATTTGTTAAAATGCTATTTCAGGCTTAAAGTGGAACTGACAGTGTTTTACCTACTTTGCAGATATGAAACAAACAATCATAGGATCAGTCAAAAATATCAAACTCCCAGTTTATGCTACAAAACCAACTTTATAATAGCTTTTAAAAATAGGTTATATTTGACTCAAAATCCCATGAGGTTTGCTGGCATTGCTGGCAGAATAGATGGATACAGTTCAATGCATGATTAATATAATTCACCGATACATTTCTTGGTAGTCCAAAACATATTGCTGTCAGGTTGTAAATAAAAGCTGTCCTGATACATTGTTTGCCTCCTCCATCCATTCGGGGTGCACTGTTTCAGCTTCGATGACTCAATATTTTGAACAAAAACTACTGTAATTAAGGCTGGGAATGTCAATACAATCAAACTAGCAAGGGCAATGATCACAAGCCAGTTATAACGTGAGTAATAGACTAGTGCACATGTGTCACATGTCAAACACAAGGCGTTACACATTTCTATCCGGCCACGCAATGATTTGGGTTGTCAATCCATACCGGCCGCGTTGCGCTGCCAACGTGCTGCACGACTAGGAAAGGCGCAATTTGGGTGATGTTGATCGTGGAGAAAATGGCAGAAACTGAGGTCTTGTTTTAGTGAGTCGAGTGAAGCTAATAGCACAGACAGTGAGAATGAGTGGGTTACAGTGGTGAAGAAAGAGGGAAACAGGAGAAGTAACGCTGTGGTGGAGGAAACCACTGGACTCGTTTGTAGTCGGAGTGAGGGGTTTTGGATCAAAGTGTGGAGTTGGTGAGAGTCACAAATAGTGGTCTTATTTCGATTTTTTGGCGTGTCTGCAGAGCAGAAGAAGTGTGTTTTAAGACTCAAAAAGATATCGGAGTGGAATGTTTCCTGTATGGATTTTCGCAGCAGGTCGCCTATCAAGGGGGTTATTTCTGGAGTGGCGCAGGAAATAAAGGCAGAGGATATTACTGAAAACATCGATGGAGTGGTTGGTGCACGTCGACTGACCTGTATGGTGGACGGAGAAAATAAAGGACTTCATCCAAGCTACTGTTCTTTGATGAAGAGTCTCTCCCTTCTCAAATAAAGTTACGATTCATGAGATACCCTGTAAGAGCTTTTGTGCACGAGCCCCTTCAGTGTCATTAATGTAAAAGATTTGGTCATGTGTCAAGTGTGTGCAGGAGGGAAGAGTATCGTACGCCAGATGAAGTGAAATGCTGCAACTGTGGAGGTGAACATGCGCCTGAATTCCTGGAGTGCCCTGTTAGTGTGAAGGAGAATGAGGTGGCAAGGTTAAGGAGTGTCCAGCGTGTCTCCTATCTGGAGGTGGTGAGAAGATTGGAAGGAACGACTGGCGGGGATGAAACAATGGTAGTAGAGCAACCATGACCAGTGAAGGGTTCTCATCAATCGAGGGATAGTGAAATGCTACCTGTTGAAAAGGTGGACTTTGTATTATTTATTGAAATGGTCATAAACTACAAGCGGAGAAGAAGTCTAAGAAAATTGGAATCATTGTGAATGCCGCTGAACGTTTTTGGGGTCTTTGTGATTTCACAGTCGAGGCCGTGCAAGAAATCCTGTCAGTGAATGTACCGCCATCACAGGCCCCTGAGCGTGTGTAGGGATGTATTTTGGAGTGGACTGGGATTGAAGAAGTGGGATGGGTTTTCTTAGTTTTTTTATTGTTTTATTTTGTATGATGTCGTTTTCCCCCTTTCTCGCAATGTTTTTTTTMTTTTATCCAGCTGGGGGCGGTAACGCACCATTAACATTGGATGCCAACCGCCATTAAACCCCATCGAAGAAGAACGTGCTGCACACCAAACGGCAGTGCATTGCCACTCACACAACACTCCTCCCTGACCAACAGGAGCCAGCCCATCATCACTAATGGCACTGAACAAATCTTCTACCCGACTGAAAGTTTGAACATGTATCAAATCAAATTGTATTGGTCACATACACATGGTTAGCAGATGTTAATGCGAGTGTAGCAAAATGCTTGTGCTTCTAGTTCCGACAGTGCAGTAATATCTAACAAGTAATCTAACAAATTCACAATGACTACCTTATATACACAAATGTAAAGGGATGAATAAGAATATGTACATATAAATATATGGATGAGCGATGGCCGTGAGGCATAGGCAAGATGCAGCAGTTGATATATAATACAGTATATACACATATGAGATGAGTAATGTAGGATATGTAGATATTATTAAAGTGGCGTTATTTAAAGTGACTAGTGATACCTTTATAAAATCCATMTATTACATTTATTAAATTGGCAAGAGATTTGACTCTGTATGTTGGCAGCAGCCACTCAATGTTAGTGATGGCTGTTTAACAGTCTGATGGTCTTGAGATAGAAGCTGTTTTTCAGTCTCTTGGTCCCAGCTTTGATGCACCTGTACTGACCTCGCCTTCTGGATGATAGAGAGGTGAACAGGCAGTGGCTCGGGTGGTTGATGTACTTGATGATCTTTTTGGCCTTCCTGTGACATCGGGTGCTGTAGGTGTCCTGGAGGGCAGGTAGTTTGCCCCCGGTGATGCATTGTGCAGACCTCACTACCCTCTGGAGAGCCTTACGGTTGTGGGCGGATCAGTTGCCGTACCAGGCGGTGATACAGCCCGACAGGATGCTCTCAATTGTGCATCTGTAAAGGTTTGTGAGTGTTTTAGATGACACGCCAAATTTCTTCAGCCTCCTGGGGTTGAAGAGGCGTTGTTGTGCCTTCTTCACCACGCTGTCTGTGTGGGTGGACCATTTCCGTTTGTCCGTGACGTGTACACCGAGGAACTTCTCCACTACTGTCCTGTCAATGTGGATTGGGGATGCTCCCTCTGCTGTTTCCTGAAGTCCATGATCATCTCCTGTGTTTTGTTGATGTTGAGTGAGAGGTTATTTTCCTGACACCACACTCTAAGGGCCCTCACCTCCTCCCTGTAGCCCTCACCTCCTCCCTGTAGAAATGTCAGGACCCAGTTGCACAGGGCAGGGTCAAGACCCAGGGTCTCAAGCTTAATGACGAGTTTGGAGGGTACTATGGTGTTAAATGCTAAGTTGTAGTCAATGAACAGCATTCTTACATAGGTGTTCCTCTTGTCCAGATGGGATAGGGCAGTGTGCAGTGTGATGGCGATTGCGTCGTCTGTGGACCTATTGGGGCGGTATGCAAATTGGAGTGGGTCTAGGGTGACAGATAGGGTGGAGGTGATATAATCCTTGACTAGTCTCTCAAACCACTTCATGACGGGCGAATATGTCCGTAAACACACCAGTTAACTGGTCTGCGCATGCTCTGAGGACGCGGCTAGGGATGCTATCTGGGCCGGCAGCCTTGCGAGTGTTAACACGTTTAAATGTTTTACTCATGTTGGCCARGGTGAAGGAGAGCCCACAGGCTTTGGTAGCAGGCCGTGTCAGTGGCACTGTATTGTCCTCAAAGCGAGCAAAGAAGTWGTTTAATTTGTCTGGGAGCAAGACGTCAATGTCCGCGACGGGGCTGGTTTTCTTTTTGTAATCCGTGATTGACTGTAGACCCTGCCACATACGTCTCGTGTTTGAGCCGTTGAATTACGACTCTACTTTGTCTCTATACTGCCGCTTTGCTTGTTTAATTGRCTTGTGGAGGGAATAGCTACACTGTTTGTATTCGGTCATGTTTCCAGTCGCCTTGCCATGATTAAAAGCAATGGTTCGTGCTTTCAGTTTTGCACGAATGCTGCCATCAATCCACTGTTTCTGGTTAGGGAAGGTTTTAATAGTCACAGTGGGTACAACATCACTGATGCATTTGCTAATAAACTCGCTCACCGAGTCAGCGTATACGTCAATGTTATTGTCTGAGGCTACCCGGAACATATCCCAGTCCACGTGATCGAAGCAATCTTGAAGCGTGGAATCCGATTGGTCAGACCAGTGTTGGATAGACCTGAGCACGGGCTGGGAGCTACAAAATGGAGTCATGGTCAGATTTACCGAAGAGAGGGCGGGGGAGGGCTTTGCATGCATCGCGGAAGTTAGAGTAGCAATGGTCCAGAATGCTACCAGCCCGTGTCGCGCATTTGATATGCTGATAGAATTTAGGAAGCCTTGTTCTCAGATTAGCTTTGTTAAAATCCAGTTTCCAGTTTACATAGAGTCCAGTGAAGTTATTTCAGGGCCGTCGAGGTATCTGCTTGTGGGGGGAATATACACGGCTGTGAGTATAATCAAAGTGAATTCTCTTGGTAGATAATGCGGTCGGAATTTGATTGTAAGGAATTCTAGGTCAGGTGAACAAAAGGACTTGAGTTCCTGTATGTTGTTTTGATCACACCATGAATCGTTAATCATAAGGCATACACCCCTGCCCTTCTTCTTACCAGAGAGTTGTTTGTTTCTGTAGGTGCGATGCGTGAAGAAACCGGGTGGCTGTACAGACTCTGATAACGTATCCCGAGTGAGCCATGTTTCCGTGAAACAGAGAATGTTACAATCTCTGATGTCTCTCTGGAAGGCAACTCGTGCCCTAACTTCGTCCACCTTGTTGTCTAGAGATTGTACATTGGCGAGTAATATGCTCAGAAGCGTTGGATGGTGTGCTCACCTTCTAAGTCTGACCAGTAGGCCGCTTGGTCTGCCTCTCCTGCGACGACCACGTTGTTTTGGATCGGTCTCTGGGATAAGATCCCATGTCCAGGGTGGAGGTCCGAACAAAGGATCTGCTTCAGGAAAGTCGTATTCCTGGCCGTAATGTTGGTAAGTTGACGTCGCTTTTATATCCAATAGTTTCTCCCGGCTGTATGTAATAACACTTGAGATTTTCTGGGCTAACAATGTAAGAAATAATACATAAAAAAACAAATTACTGCATAGTTTCCTAAGGACCTGAAGCGAGGCGACCATCTCTGTCGGCTAAATGTCTATGCCAAGTTTAGGTTCCAACAGGTCATTGCTGTAGCCTGCAGAAAATGACATCARGATTGTCAAAAAGTTATAAGATAAAGGATTCACACCCGGCGAAAAATCCCTCCTAAAGGACAATAGACACACAAGCGAGGGTAAATTAGTCAACAGTGAGCTGGCATCGTGAATTCAACTTCTTTCGTGTGTCCCGTTTACAGTGCGCAGCGGAGGGAAAGACATGCCACAGTCCTAGCTAGGCTACTAAAATGTTGCAGTCTGGCTTCGGTTTTTAAAGTTTGACCATGAATTACCAAAAAACTAAACCTGCAACAAAACACCATGCAAATGAGAAACATGTAGGCCTATTACAGCAACATTTGATCAGTAGCCTAGGCTGGCTACTCAACTACAAGACATTTTGAGTCCACCATACAGCAATATTGCTGTATGGTGGAGCCTAACGTTAGCTAGCTAGCTTTTAGGAGGATGTCATGCCATGTCATTGAAGGAGTGGGTGAGTGATAGACTTTCCCCCCTACAGCTAGAGATGCAGGTGTCATTTGGTTAGCTAGCAAGAAAAATGAATCGCTTTGCTAGCTAGCTATGCTGAACAACTGTTATCCAAAGTTAGCATATCTCTTAGTTGTCAATCAAATGTATTTGTCATTGATCGAATGGGAGGGCAGGCAAGTTCCCATTCAGTTGTAAAAACGTGCATGCACTGGCAGGCATGCTGCAGAACGATGAGCAGGCTACTATTACTATCATTTATCAGTGCAATTTCAACTAGCTGAAAAAGTTTGACAGGGTTAATCTCATGTTCCCTTGTTAGATTTTAGCTCATCTCGTTCTGACTAGCATGAGCTAGTTGTTGATCGTGTTGTTGTTGATGTGCATAGGCAACTGAAGGAGAGATAGCCTGCCTTTTCATGATTGTTTGATCAATAGTACTGCAAAGTTCCCAAATGTAAGAGGACTCCCACGGTATTTACATATTTGCAGAAATCCATTCAGGTGTATTTTGGAGCTTTTGGCGAATGTGTTCTAATGATCTAAAGTTGTGCTGTTGCTACTGCCTGTAAACACACAGTCCAGTTCAAAGTGATGGATGGCAGGTCCATGTGGCAAATGGATTATTTGCATATAGGCCTACTGTAGCTCTCATTGGCTATGGCGCACCGGTCTGCGTAGACTCCATTCCTGGACAATAATTTTTTTTATTCGGTTTTATGTATTGCAGTGTCTACTAATTGTCCAAACGCACAGCCGCTTTCCCATTCTATATTGCTATAGAATTTTCACAAATGTCTTACTATATGTCATTCCCAAACCTATGAATTTATGAAAATGTGAAAATGACCATATCTAAGTGATCGCTTAAAAAAATATAGATATTATTCCTGGGTGTGTTTATGATCAGAGATCAAAGATTCCATGTTACTAAACCGCTGTCAGTTCCACTTTAAGAGTTAGGTTAGGAGTTAGGTTAGGGTTAGGAGTTAGGTTAGGGTTAGGAGTTAGGTTAGGGTTAGGAGTTAGGTTAGGAGTTAGGAGTTAGGTTAGGAGTTAGGAGTTAGGTTAGGAGTTAGGTTAGGGTTAGGAGTTAGGGTTAGGGGTAATAGGATTTAAATGGAAATAAAATGTTTACTCCCCAAAAAAATCCAGAAAATGTATGTGTGTGTGAGTGTGAGTGTGAGTGGAGTGTGAGTGTGGGTGTGTGTGTGTGTGTGTGTGTGTGTGTGTGTGTGTGTGTGTGTGTGTGTGTGTGTGTGTGTGTGTGTGTGTGTGTGTGTGTGTGTGAGTGAGCAGAGAAGAGAGAGCCCCTCTACTTTGAGTACTTTAGTGGGGATGCCAGGCTCAGGTTGGCCCAAGTATGAGACACAGATCAGTTTGTGTTTGAGTGTACGTGCGTGTGCATACATGTGCGCCCACTTGTGTGTGTGTGTGTATGTATTGTAACATTATTATGATAATGGGTGACCAGGGAATACACACCAGAGATAGAAGGGAAATGGGAAAGCAGGAAAAGGAGGGAAGGAAATGAAGGATATGAAGCAGATTATCGGTAACAACATGACAGTCATTTAGTCAGAATGAAATGCTATTGGGATAAACTAGGAGGGGATTGGGGCAGCGAGGAGAACAAGGAGTGGGAGAGAAAGAGAGAAAACGAGAGATAGAAAGTGGTGTCATGACGTTGGCCTCTTTGGGTATAGCAAGCCCCATCCCCCTCTCCCTGCCTCCCCCTTGCCTCTTTCAACTAGGCTGCTGTGGTTAGAGGTCGTAAATTCCTGAGGAGAAGGCCCTGCCACATGGCCACACAGTATAAGAGGCAGGGTAAATTTTCATAGAGAACAAAGGAATTTCTTCCACCTCACAGAACTTGAGGTACGAACAAATTTCATGTTCCGGAGAAAGTATAAAAGATCGGTGAAGAATCCAGCTACGAACTGGTCCATTTGTTACAATTTGGGGAAGCTCATGGGAGACGGTGTGGCCACATTACCATAACACTGTTTATATAATAGCCTCAGATATGAGGTTTACATCTAATTGTTGTATAAGATGAATGAGTGAGTATGATACTGTTTGTAAAATTGTGTAATATGATTTTGGACTGTTTAATGAAGGTAAATCCAATTCCCTTTTGATTTGAACTAAATCAGAGGACCGCCCCTGAGCCCAGTTAGGGTCAGGCATCCTGGGACAGCCCCTTTTCTGCAATTCCGAATAAAACCCAACTTTGAGAAATTATCACCAGACCATGTTTTTCTCCATTAGGAGGGGACGAAGGTTGCAGACCATTGCTGAATCTTTTAACCATACCACGTGGTTAAACTCTTAGACTATCGATACCGCAGAATAAGAACAAGTCTTTGATATTAATTACTAGTCTGCAGCTAGGAATTCGGTATCATTGAACGCGAAGAACGACAACCGCCGAAACATCCATTCTACAACAACACGAATGAATGTCACTCTGAACTATCCACTCTAACCACACAGAGAGAGAGAGAGAGAGAGAGAGAGAGAGAGAGAGGACGGAAAGTCTCCAACAGAAACTAACTTTTCAACAGCGATCAAGACGACACACTGAGCGTAAATATATATATTGATTGTAATTGTTCCCGAATGAGTGAGCGTTCATGTGCAAAGGATTAGTATTTCAATTGTTATAATTATCAACTTTGTAGTGTCTCATCTCCGTTGACCCCCACTTCCCCTTTTGTCCACCAAGCCGCGATACCGGTTTAGCCCACTAGGGCACATTCTCCTATCATTTCTTGTAACCATATTTACTTTGTTTGTTTGTTTACTTAGTTAATTACTTAGTTAGTAATAAATAAATGATTTAAGACAATTGATGTATGGATGACTCATAGTGAAGACTGGGTTCGTGCAGATAACCAACAATTTACGACGTTTGGAATGAGACTAACGTGAGGTAAAATAAATAATGAATTAATCAGAAGACTATTGATCAGATATGAAAATATCTGAAAGGTTATATTGGGAAATTATAACTTTGTAATCGGAATATTTTCCTTGGTGCCCCGACTTCCTAGTTAATTACAGTTACATGATTATTCAGTTTAATCGCGTAATACTAATTACAGAGAATCTTTGATAAAACGAAGTATTCAATTTAATGATAGTAAAGACACGACAGTGGGCAGGGAAAACATTTGGAGAGTTAGAGAAAGAGGGAGAGAGAGGGAGTGGGAGGAGAGCATGATTTAAAACACACTTCCTAGATATATACAGTGCATTAATAAAACACCTCTCTCTCTCTCTCTCTCTCTCTCTCTCTCACCTTAAAGATGTACCAGGGGAGCTGATGCTATCCTGACTTAATAACAGCAAAGCCTGTCATTTTTAGAATTCATATTCCTTCATTTCTGGGTGATAAATATTGCCCGGTTCCCTCTTCCCCTCACATGTAATATAGATACACCATTACAACTTGTTGACTTACGCGGTGAGGGAACGCTTTGCAGACAACACGAATCAAACGCATCATCATTAGCCACGTCAATGGCAGGCAACCCCACTGATTTAGCTCATCTGGCATCCGCTGGTGTGCCTGTGGGCTCCCAATGAATGGCCCCAGATGGGCCTAACCCCATTATGCTGCCCACAACAGGGAGAAAGAAGCTAATAGCATAATCTAATACTGTCCGATCTCGAGCACAGATTCACCAGAGGGAAGGTACAGTACGTCTTCTCCTGGTCTGCGAGACAACACAACAATTAGTGTGTGTATGTGTGTTTTTATAGCAATGTACAGTACAGTGACTCACCTTCAGCAAGTCTTTGGGAAAGTCGTGACCCTCATTCAGACCCTCCAGGTTGTCAATGAACTGTGTGCAGGACATCCTTTTGCCAATGTTCTGAAAAACATGACACACAGTACTTACTCTATGCTATTAGTCTCTCTAGACCATGGATGGGCAACTTTTGAACTCGTAATCAGGGGCCTCAGTGACTCGCTGGTCTGCATACCCACATCCATACCCAAACATGGTAGAGACCTAGCCTTTTAGGGGCCCTAAGTTACATTTTACAGCTAATTTCCTGCCATTTTAAACTACGTTTCGATAACTGGCTAAACTAACTACCAATCTAAAAAATTGTCAGCTGACATGGCTCATTGAGTGACTGTCAGTGACTGACATAACAAGAGAACAACTGCTGATGCATAACCACATTTAGAAATTTGACCTGGTTTATTCTACTATTGTAACTCATAGTAGAATATCGTCAGGTACCCATCCCTGCTCTAGACAGATGGGTTTTCTCCCACAATGTACCAATGTTCCAGCATACATGTCTGTCCTCAAACCAACGTCAGTTTGGCGGAGAGGAAAGGGCGGAGTTGGATGCCGGAAAATCCGTCCAGAGCCCTGCCGTAAACATCTCCGGTAGCTAGCTAGATATTTTCAATGAGTGTGCTTCGCAAGTGAGTAGTTTGCATGCGCCATGATGTTAGCTTTACCAGCTTAAAACCACTGACTGGCTGGGGCTAAAATTTGCCTAGCTATCCGTGTCTATATTGTGTGTCCGCCTCTGGCATGTTTCCGAGGGGATTATCTTTAAGCCCCGCCTAGCCAAACTTGTGATTTGTTAGACCTAGCGCTATTGCCCTATCTCTGAGATTTCCGAGACTACTATGCTATAAATGAATATAATCTTTAAAAAGCATCACCAACATCAGTCTTCTAAAATATTCGAGGCACAGATTGTCTAATTCATCTGTCCTTCTGCAGCTCTTTGACAAACTATTATATTAGAATTCCTCTCTGAAGGATGTTATGGGGAGAAATGACTTTCAGGGTCCTCATCCAATTGATTTAATCTAGCTGATGAGCTGAGAGTTTTCAGAAGGAGATTGTTTAAAGGACGTCACGCTGTTTGCTTAGCGAGTACCGCTTTCTCCTGATTGGGCTCACACTGAGGCTCGAACGCATGACCTCTGCCTCGCAAACAAACGTGGCCGCCCTCCTGAAGCGTCTTACTCAGTCACACCGCGGAAAAGCTCCTTTGCAGCGCAAGGGGAGACACTTCATGCTGAGGAGTGAGTTTTCACAGAGCCCCATCTGCTACTATTGCATTCTGGGAATATTGCTGAAAAGAGATAGTGAGTGAAGATAAAGACGAAGAAGATGCGGGGGACTATGATGATGATGATGATCAGGATGACGCCATTGATGACGATGATGATTTTGAAGAAGAGGAAGATAATGACATTGGTGACGATGATGAATGATGATGATCTCCCGGGTGGCGCAGTGGTCTAGGGCACTGCATCGCAGTGCTAGCTGCGCCACCAGAGTCTCTGGGTTCGCGCCCAGGCTGGGCTGGGTTCGCGCCCAGGCTCTGTCGCAGCCGGCCGCAACCGGGAGATCCGTGGGGCGACGCACAATTGGCATAGCGTCGTCCGGGTTAGGGAGGGTTTGGCCGGTAGGGAGGGTTTGGCCGGTAGGGATATCCTTGTCTCAGTATGTAAAATGTAATAAAATGTATGCACTCTACTGTAAGTCGCTCTGGATAAGAGCGTCTGCTCTTGGCCGGTAGGGATATCCTTGTCTCAGTATGTAAAAAAATAAAAATAATAATAATGTAATAAAATGTATGCACTCTACTGTAAGTCGCTCTGGATAAGAGCGTCTGCTAAATGACTAAAATGTAAATGTAATGATGGTGATGAAGCACAGAACTATACCAGCCAGGCATCTCTCAATCCCCCCTTCCCCTGAGAGAGTGGGTTTCTCATCAAGCCAGCTCTAGCCCCTTCAACCAGACTGAATATTTCCATATAATATAAACGGTTTTGACTAACTACCTGTAGTCATCTGTAGAGGCTGCACATCACACCATGCAGCAATAGATGGCCTAGATTTAGAGTTATACTGGAATCAGTCTACAGTTTGATATGGACTGGATTTTATGATAGTGGGTAGAGCACATTGTAATCAGGAGGCTGGTCCCAGATCAGCTTTCGATAAGTCGGGGGCTTATTTCCCAAAGCTATCACTATACTGAGTAAGTGGAGCGTGGGGGGAATGGATCTCTGAAAGTGTCGCTACACTGAACTCTACCGTGAACTTAATGACATTTGTATCCCTAACACACACACACACACACACACAAAACACCACACACACACAACACAGCACACACACACACACACACACACACACACACACACACACACACACACACACACACACACACACACAGAACTCGACTTACATGGCCATGCAGGTCTGTGTTTAGCAGCATCAGGGCACAGGTCAAGGTATGAACACCATCTGGATAAGGAGGAAACATGTCAATCTATTACCATGACGACTGAGCTGTGCTATTTCTATAGTAGAAATGAGACAGTGGCGTCCTCTTACCCTCAGAGGGTATGAGTTTTGGGTTACAGTGCAGGTATCTCCTGGAGAAGTGAGACAGCACCCGCTCCCTCTCCTGAGTCTCTCCCATCAGGGAAAACTGTTTGAGTAAGGCTCTGGAACACACAGACACACACATTGAGCAGAAGCACAGTGCTTCTCAACCCCAATCCAGTATCCAGTTTCTCTAGTATCCTAAAGGGTGGCAAATGTTGGTTCCAGCCCAGCGGTAACGCACCTCATTACGCACCTGTCCACCTCATTCAATGACTTAATTAATCACTAAGCCCTTGATTAATTGAATCAGGAGCATTTTTTTCTGGGCTAGAAACACTAGTCTGGCATATTAGGCTACATTCCCTCAGCCTGCCACCAGAGAGCAGTATTACCATCTACTAACCAGTGGCTGGCTAGTTGAACAAGTCAGTCAGTTTGAACCTCTCACCTCAGAGCCTGGTCCACATTAAGACCTGTGAAGTTAAAGAAGTGTAGATACTCCTCTGCAACCTTATGACTGAAGTCATTGCTGGGGAGAGAGAGAGAAACATAGAGAAATAAATAGAGAGAGACAGGAAAAGAGAGAGAAAGAGAAAGAGAGAAAGAGGGAAAGAGAGAAAGAGGGAGAGGGAGAGAGAACAACGTGTTAATCAGATGCTGGCTTTCCCAGCTCAAACACACAAGGCCATTCAGCCTCCCAGTCACTGCCAGTCACACAGCACAGTTGGTTTGTGTCCTTGAGACGAAGACTTAGGGCCAAAAAATTTGATTCCCAGAGTGCATCTGTCAGAGAGGAGGAATCTCTTTTCATCCTAAATTCCTTTTCATCAGACAGATGGACGGACGGATGGATGTGCAGAAAGACGGATGTGCAGAAAGATGGACGGACAGACAGACATACAGACAGACAGCTTTTCATTGGGTATGATCATTATAAGAGTTTAAGATGCGCCCCCGCCCCAACGTGACATCTTTGGACTAACTCCCCTTATAATAACACTCGGTTTGAAACTTTGATTCCCAGGGTGAATCTGTCAGACAGAAGGAATATCTTTTCATCCCAAATTCCTTTTCACCAAACGGACGGACGGACGGACGGACGGACAGACAGGCCGAAGAGACAGACAGACAGACTTATCCAAGAGCACAACCGCGGAGGAAAACCAAGGGGTCAGACAAGGTCCAGACCAGGATTAGTATAGCAGAGAGCGAGAGAGAGAGAGAGATCTTGGAAATGTTAGCCACATCCATACTAGGTGTTGTCATCGGCAGTATACGCGCTACACATAGCATAGACAAAGTATAGCAGCACATCGTAAAGAGAGGGATCGATAACACGAGAAGGCTGGGTGCCAGGTGCTCACTTCTTGCTGAGGTGACGGGCCACGTCGGACTTCCTGAAGCCGTCCAGGGTGAAAAGGCGCTTGGCCAGGCGCTTAGCGGCCTCCCCGTCAGCACGGTTACCGTTGGTAAGGGTGTCGCTGCTCCCCAGTCCCAGCCGCTCACTGAGGTCCTGATCCAGCTCCGAGTCTGTCGCCAGACGAGCCTTCTCCCTGGGGGGAGAGAAAAAGTAAGAGGGGGAAAGAGAGGGAGAGACGAGTTAAGAGGGAGAGGGAGGGGGATAGAGGGAGAAAGGGAAGGAGCGGGAGGACAAAGACAAAGAGTGAAGGGAGGTGTGGATAAATTATGATGTAACCCACTTTGTTGTAATTTCTTCACGGCAACACTGTAAAGCTTGCAGCAAAACTGGCTGGTCAGGTCTACTGAAAGAAATAGTCCTGGAACCTTTCCTATTGTAGGCCAATGCTTTCTTCTGGTGTGACACAATGATAATTCAGTACATTAATACACTCAAATGTGGACCATGTTAAGCATAAACAGGGCACTATAAGCAGAATGACACATTATATAACCTCCTTCTGTAAATCTATCCTTTCCTGCAACTCTCTCTATATCCCCCAGTCATTTACCCCCCTTTCAAGCAGTAGAGGGTTCAGGAGGACACGCCGTACTATATCTCAATTATACTGTGGTAATAGCTTTAAGCATGTTATGTCAGCTTGGAACAAGCACAGAGCTTTTCACTTCGAAAATTTTTTGGAAAATTAAGACCTGTGAGTTCTATCTGTTGATAATACATGGTTTTCGAATGGTAGAATGGTATGGTAGACTTCAGCCATAATATGTCATAATAAACTCAGCAAAAAAATAAACGTCCTCTCACTGTCTACTGCGTTTATTTTCAGCAAACTTAACGTGTGTAAATATTTGTATGAACATAAGATTCAACAACTGAGACATAAACTGAACAAGTTCCACAGACATGTGACGAACAGAAATGGAATAATGTGTTCCTGAACAAAGGGGGGGTCAAAATCAAAAGTAACAGTCAGTATCTGGTGTGGCCACCACACCGATGGAGGGATTGTGCGTTCCTGGTGTAACTTGGGCAGTTGTTGTTGCCATCTTGTACCTGTCCTGCAGGTGTGATGTTCGGATGTACCGATCCTGTGCAGGTGTTGTTACACGTGGTCTGCCACTGCGAGGACGATCAGCTGTCTGTCCTGTTAAGTACTGCAGTGCACCTCCTCCTCATGGACTGCACCAGATTTGCCAGTTCTTGCTGTGAGATGTTACCCCACTCTTCCACCAAGGCACCTGCATGTTCCCGGACATTTCTGGGGAGAATGGCCCTAGCTCTCACCCTCCGATCCATCAGGTCACAGACATGCTCAATGGGATTGAGATCCGGGCTCTTCGCTGGCCATGGCAGAACACTGACATTCCTGTCTTGCAGGAAATCACGCACAGGATGAGCAGTATGGCTGGTGGTATTGTCATGCTGGGGGGTCATGTCAGGATAAACCTGCAGGAAGGATACCACATGAGGGAGGAGGATGTCTTCCCTGTAACACACAGCGCTGAGATTGCCTGCAATGACAAGAAGCTCAGTCCGATGATGCTGTGACACACCACCCCAGACCATGATGGACCCTCCACCCCCAAATCGATCCCGCTCCAGAGTACAGGCCTCGGTGTAACGCTCATTCCTTCGATGATAAACGCAAATCCGACCATCACCCCTGTTGAGACAAAATCGCYACAGTGAAGAGCACTTTTTGCCAGTCCTGTCTGGTCCAGCGACGGTGGGTTTGTGCCCATAGGCGACGTTGTTGCCGGTGATGTCTGGTGAGGATCTGCCTTACAACAGGCCTACAAGCCCTAAGTCCATCCTCTCTCAGCCTATTGTGGACAGTCTGAGCACTGATGGAGGGATTGTGCGTTCCTGGTGTAACTTGGGCAGTTGTTGTTGCCATCTTGTACCTATCCTGCAGGTGTGATGTTCGGATGTACCGATCCTGTGCAGGTGTTGTTACACGTGGTCTGCCACTGCGAGGACGATCAGCTGTCTGTCCTGTCTCCCTATAGCMCTGTCTTAGGCGTCTCACAGTACGGACATTGGAATTTATTGCCCTGGCCCCATCTGCAGTCCTCATGCTTCCTTGCAGCATGCCTAAGGCACGTTCACGCAGATGAGCAGGGAGCCTGGGCATCTTTCTTTTGGTGTTTTTCAGTCAATAGAAAGGCCTCTTTAGTGTCCTAAGTTTCCATAACTGTGACCTTAATTGCCTACCTTCTGTAAGCTGTTAGTGTCTTAACGACCGTTCCACAGGTGCATGTTCATTAATTGTTTATGGTTCATTGAACAAGCATGGGAAACAGTGTTAAACCCTTTACAATGAAGATCTGTGAAGTTATTTGGATTTTTACGAATTATCTTTGAAAGACAGGGTCCTGAAAAAGGGATGTGTCTTTTTTTGATGAGTTTGTATCCAGCCAAGAATACAAGCTTGGGAACAGTATTTAAAGTATGACAGAAACACACTTTACCCAGACTACCAGGACTACAGCACAGCACATTCAGACTTCCTTATTATCACTGAGTCATACACACCTCCACAGAGCAAACAGGCCATTCTATTAGCTGAATGAATGGCTTTGTTACTGAGCAATGACTGATCACCAGACACCCTTGTTTCCTTGTCTCATATGGAGCCTACAGAGGCAGTGGGAGGATTAGAAGGCAGATATTTCCACACTACCTACAGTAGTCGGAGAGGAGAGGAGAGGAGAGGAGAGGAGAGGAGAGAGGAGAAGGAGTAGAGCTCTTACCTCCGCCTTGAGCTCGAGTGGCGAGTAGGAAGGTACCTATCCTCTCCGAGTGAGCCATGCCAACAGAACACAGAGCTGGCCTTCCTTGTTGTACCTGTCCCCTCCCTGTACGAGTGTCTCAAACTGGTCACCCTATTGACCCCCCCTCTCCCTGTCCTGGCACCCCGGCCTGATCGCATCCCTCTCCCTCTAACCCCTCTACCGCTCCCCTCTACCTCTCTGTTTTTCTCACTGCCTTAGCTGGTCTGCTAGCTAGTCCTAGTGCAGTACATCACCTGGATTCTAACCCCATAAGGACTAAGACTCAGCTAGCAAGTCACTCCCTTTAGCTTTAGCTAACACACACAGCTGTATGACGGCACTTTATTTTTCTATTCGCTTTCTTTTCCTTCTCTCCTTTCAGCAAGTTTCCCAAGCTAGATACATTTTGTCCAGCAGTGCCTCTTTCTCTTCTCTTCTCTCTCTGTTTGTTTCTGTTCTATTCACTCCGCGCTCTCTCTCTCTCTCTCTCTCTATGTAAACTTTTGTAACGTCCCCTGCCGACCTTGGGCACTAAGCATGGCACGGAACTTGGCCGCCTTTCACTCAAAATCTCTCCCTCCCTCTCTCGCTCTCACACTCTCTCCCACCCTCCCTCCTGCCTCCTCTCTCACAAGCTCCAATTACTCATAGTCAGTAGGTACATCCTTTGGATGAGGTATACATGCTGTTCACCTCGACTCTTAATGGAGCTATAAGCACACAAAGGAAAACAAAGCGGGTTAGTGCCAGGGACAACTCCCATTGCTAAACCCTATAGGTGTGTGCTATAACAGAAATATGATTATATTATTAACAAATTACAGTAGAACAAATATTTTTGTTCTCTCTCTCCACAACAACGACTTGGTATCCAGGGAAAGGAATCAGGTTTTAACTCCAGACCCAAAGGGGGAAAACTTTTTTGTTCCATCCCTGTACACACATACTTGACTCAACTGGTAAACATACTGTATCATCAAGCCTTTGATTACAGTATTTCCATCAGGTGTGCTAGTGCTGGGATTGAACCCCGGTTTAGAAACATACATGGAATAGAGAGGCCTATTGTGAGCACCAGTCATTAATGAGGTGCCTGTTTACTGTAAGCAACTCGCAGGCGATAACCACCATAGCACGCTACAGTAGTGAGCACTAATTGAACAGCTATCACATAAGGCCATAAGAGAATTCCCACTATCGTCAGCCTCCACTTCAACGGTCCATCGCCACACAATTGGCCCCCCTCCGTCTGTCTAGATGGATAGTTCTACACAATGGGCCTCTGTCTAATGGCTCAAACCATCTCAAAAGGGAGATGTGAGGGAAGGAGGGGGGCATGAGGGCTGAAATTCCAACTGTTATCAAAGTATGGAGTGGATAAGACCTCTGAAATATTTTCCCTGGTGTCCTCTTCATGGATTCCTTTCTTGCAGGACTGTGATAGGTGGATCAGTTTGTACAGTAACTGTGGTAAAAATACCAGCACAATGTCAATATTTACCAGACAAATAGAATAGAATAACTTTGTTCTTCACAGAGGGAACTTGGTCAACTACGACAGAGTTGAACTTTTTAAGCCACTATATCCTATTTTGGTTTGGTTTTGTACTGGTCATTGGATGTGTTCCCAGGAAACACTTTGGACTTAAGAGTGAATTATCACTGTCAGTGGGCTTTCAGGGCTTTTCTGGCCCCACACAATCCAGCCACTGTTCTGTTCTGTTCTTCTGGTGTCGTGGCAGGCTGCAGCTGAACAGACTACTGGAAATGGACTGATGTCACCACATTTTGCTGTCACCAGCCCTACGGCCCTACAGACCAGGACTAACAGTGGTGGCCCAGTGCCAATGGTAAACATACATACTGAAGCCTATAAACGCACGCGTACAGTACGCACTCAAGTCTGCAAGCACGCATGCATACACGGACGTACACACACGGACGCACACACACACACACACACAACTACCTTATCTTGAACAATAAACATATGTCTGTCGTGTTAACAGTATGATCACTGAAGAACGCTACTTTAATGCTGTCACTTACAGTAGACACCACAAGTGGTCCACACACTGAGCTCTAAAAACCCATTGGCATTCTTATCCATATGTTCAGACAGTATCAATCCACAACCTACAACATGGTCCTTTAGCAGCATCTAGTGGTCTGTACCGCAAGGCGACAGTGTCCCACTGCCACCGCAGTGCTGCCAAACACAATTATCTTCCTCTCTCCCTCATCAGCCCTGCAGTTCCTCTCTACACTAACCACAAAACCCACCAGATGGTGCTGGGTTGTCAAACCCCTGGCAGATCATTCTCTGTTATTGGTGTTGATGAAAATGATAAACGCTGATTAAGCAGAAGTGTATATTGACCACATGAGAAATAAGAATATTCTCTACCTAAAATGACAATATTTGCATATATCATAATATATGATGATACATCATCTTAATATTTATATAACGGATCGATCCGGCCACGCAATCTGATCGGTAAAGAGTTCCAGCTATGCTGTTATTGACAGTAATAGCAAAGCTAGTTGAATCACTTTAACATGATCAATAGTTGAGAGCTGTACTACCACAGCCACCTGCCCCAGTCAGTACCAGTCACCTGCTCCAGCCATCACACACGACGGCAAAGGCAAAGACACAGACACACACACACACACACGTATAGTCACACATACCAACACACACACTCACACCGCATGCCGTCATGGAAACCAGCGGTACGGTGAGGCAGACAGCCTCCTAGCGACCTTCACTAACAGCTCTGCTCCAAAATCGCACTGCAGCAGGTGCTGTGTCCCAGCAGACAAGCCTAGGACTGGCGCTTTTGGTAACTGATATTGTTAGGGGAAGACTCTTAAAAAAGTATATTTTCAATGTACAAATACAGTACATAACATATGCACATTATGATCCTCAGTTATTACGTTGTCCTCTAATACTGTACATGGACAATATAGTATAATTTAGTGATTTGTTGTTTTTTATTTCATCTTAGATTATACCATACTGTATGTTCTGAATAGAAGCCTACCTTGGCTTTACTTCATCAATGAGAGTAACCTCATATCCACTGGGCAACAACTGGTTGAATCAACGTTGTTTCCACGTCATTTCAACCAAAAACGTAGCAAACTGATTGGATTTGTCTTTTATCACCCAACTTTTAACCTAAATTCAATGACAGGGTGATATTTTTGGTTGATTTCATGTTGAATTCACGTTAGTTGACAATTCAACCAAATGTAATTCAAAACTAGACGTTAATATGACGTCTGTGCCCAGTGGGTACTTTATGTCAGCAGCCTATCGGGTCTGGTCTTTCATAAAGTACTACATCAGAGCAGTAGTGATGACATCACTGACCTGTGGAAGGAGAGGGAGGGGTTGCTGCTGTATGACATCACTGACCTAGGGAAGGAGAATGTGGGGTTGCTGTACCAGCTGCTCCCCAACATCCGTGCCCCGCCCCCTCGCGGGAGTGTGTCCTCCGAGCCACTGCTCAGCCTTTCGCTGGAGGGGGCGCGCGTGGCGTCCGAGTCGCCTGTCACCGTGACGATGGAATCTGATAGGCTTGTTCCCCTCTCGCAGTGGGCCAGTGGGGCGAAACTCAACTTGACAATGTGCCGGGCGCTCTGACAGATCATCTGACCGCCCTGGATCTCTGGGGTCAGTGTGGGAAGGTCAAAGGTCAGGACTGTCTGGGTGCTGGAGGTCAGCAGCTCCTCGCTGTCCAGGCTGCAGTAGGATGTGCCCTTGGCGCGATGTGACTCCATTATGCTCTCAAAATGGCGGCTGAAGGTGTCCTCAGTCGTGCCTGCCAGACGAGGCCCCGAAACCAGGATGGGCGACTTGAGGACCGGGAGGTTGTCGAAGAAACTGTCCAATGGCCTAGATGGAAAGAGAGAAATAGGGAAAGAGGATAACAACCAAGAGTGAGGCGCAGGAAGGCTCTACATCAGGGATGTCAAACTCATTTTATTCATTTATTATCTCTGGGTCCATATTGTCCATGAGTTTCTAGTAGTAGATAGACCGTATGCTTCAAGAGAAAAGTTGAAGTCGGAAGTTTACATACACTTAGATTGGAGTCATTAAATCTTGTTTTTCAACCACTACACAAATTTCTTGATAACAAACTATAGTTTTGGCAAGTCGGTTAGGATAACTACTTTGTGCATGACACAAGTAATTTTTCCAACAATTGTTTACAGACAGATTATTTCACTTATAATTCACTGTATCATAATTCCAGTGGGTCAGAAGTTTACATACACTAAGATGACTGACTTTAAACAGCTTGGAAAATTCCAGAAAATGATGTCATGGCTTTAGAAGCTTTTGATATGCTAATTGACATAATTTGAGTCAATTGGAGGTGTACCTGTGGATGTATTTCAAGGCCTACCTTCAAACTCCTTGCCTCTTTGCTTGACGTCATGAGAAAATCAACAAGTCTCCACAAGTCTGGTTCATCCTTGGGAGCAATTTCCAAATGGCTCAAGTTACTACGTTCATCTGTACAAACAATAGTACGCAAGTATAAACACCATGGGACCATGCAGCCGTCATACCGCTCAGGAAGGAGACGCATTCTGTCTCCTAGAGATGGATGTACTTTGGTGCGAAAAGTGCAAATCAATCCCAGAAGAACAGCAAAGGACCTTGTGAAGATGCTGGAGTAATCATGTACAAAAGTATCTATATCCACAGTAAAACGAGTCCTATATCGACATAACCTGAAAGGCTGCTCAGCAAGGAAGAAGCCACTGCTCCAAAACCACCATAAAAAAGCCAGACTACGATTTGCAACTGCACATGGGGACAAAGATCGTACTTTTTGTAGAAATGTCCTTTGGTCTGATGAAACAAAAATAGAACTGATTGGCCATAATGACCATCGTTATATTTGGAGGAAAAAGGGGGAGGCTTGAAATCCGAAGAACACCATCCCAACCGTGAAGCACGGGGGTGGCAGCATCATGTTGTGGGGGTGCCTTGCTGCAGGAGGGACTGGTGCACTTCACAAAATAGATGGCATCATGAGGGAGGAAAATGATGTGGATATATTGAAGCAACATCTCAAGACATCAGTCAGGAAGTTAAAGCTTGGTCGCAAAGGGGTCTTCCAAATGAACAATGACCCCAAGCATACTTCCAAAGTTGTGGCAAAATGGCTTCAGGACAACAAAGTCAAGGTATTGGAGTGGCCATCACAAAGCCCTGACCTCAATGAAAATGTGTGGGAGAACTGAAAAAGCGTGTGCGAGCAAGGAGGCCTACAAACCTGACTCAGTTACACCACTCTGTCAGGAGGAATGGGCCAAAATTCACCCAAGTTATTATGGGAAGCTTGTGGAGGATCCCGAAACGTTTGACCCAAGCGAAACAATTCAAAGGCAATGCTACCAAATACTAATTGAGTGTATGTAAACTTCTGACCCACTGGGAATGTGATGAAAGAAATCAAAGCTGAAATAAATCATTCTCTCTACTATTATTCTGACATTGCACATTCTTAAAATAAAGTGGTGATCCTAACTGACCTAAGACAGGGAATTTTTACTAGGATTAAATGTCAGGAATTGTGAAAAACTGAGTTTAAATGTATTTGGCTAAGGTGTATGTAAACTTCCGACTTTAACTGTATATATATATACCACATACCTGTGAAAATTGCACCGAAGCGATAAAATAAACTGTAGTCAAGTGAATGACTACGGTACACTGTAAATGTTTGACCATAGAAAACTACGAGTGGTAAAGAAAAACAATGTCATCAAACTGGTTTGAGAGGTCTACCGATAAGCAGGTTGCTAGGAGGATCTCAACAGGCGGTAGCAGAAAGAGACACACATTCATACTTTTGTACGGGAGTTCTTGCTAGATCCTGATCCATCAGTGTTCTTGTGGGAGAAACAAAAATGATGACACCAACTAAAAACATTAGCATCTTTGTTCTATTCACAAGGACAGAAGCTAGAAATAGACATCACTCATAGTGGTCTGTAATGAACATGTGAGGATGCATAAATTGGTCAAAATCCTGTCAAACTTGAAATGTGTGTTTCTGTGTATCTGCGTTACATGAGTGTGTATGTATGTGTGTGTGTGTGTATGAATCTGTATGTGTAAGCATATTTGTGTGTGTGTGTGTTTGTGTATGCATTTGAGTGTGTGTGTGTGTTTCCACGTGTCTATGCGTGTGTCCATCTCACCTCTTCAGCAGCTGACTGATCACCTGCTGCTGCTGCTGCCTCTTAATGTCCCCCTGCATCCTCACTGAGACCCAGCTCACTACCTCCTCCTCGTCCTCCTCGTCATCCTCCTCCTCTTCCTCCTCTCCTTCCACCTCCTCCTCCTCCCCACTCGTTCTCTCATAGGGACAGACACCCAGGGGGCTGCTGCCTGTACCCGACGTGCTTTTCACACTACGGTTACTCCCAAACGCTGAGTCGGCGTCTTCCTGCTCAGCCAATAGCACCTCATCGATGTCGGTCTCGTGGTAGCAGCGCAGGGGCACGGCGTCCAGGTCCGTCTCCGAGTACTTGAGGGTCCTCCGGATGATGCCCGTCTTTGGCGACTCCCCCGCCGCCGCTGGAGTCACCAGCTCCACCTCCACGTGCTGCACCTCGTGATTGGCTGAGATGAGGGGGAGGGAGGTGGGGGAGGTGGGGGATTCACTGGACTGGCCACTGGGAGGAGCTGTGGAGGGTTCGATGGTACCTGCCATGATGGAACAGAGGAAGCAGTTGATATCACCGAAAAAGTACAGAAAACTCCTGCGCTACCATGCTAATGTTAATGTTGTTGTTATTGGTTGCTGAACACCGACCTATGTGCGTGTTTTGAACACGTGCTATGATACGTTTCATGCATCACTTGAATCACATCTACAGTATAGTGTCTATCCTGTGGGAACAGTTAAAGGGTCATAGACAGAGATAAATACTATATATAGCTCTATGCGTGGTATGGGTGGTAAATATGCTCTCACTTTTCTCCCCCCTGCTGGCAGCCTCCTCAGCGGGTGTCCCAAATAGGAACTCCCACTTGGCACGAGCTATCCTCTGGGAGTGGAGGGAGGGGCCTGGGACTGCAGTGCCACTGTCCGTCTGGAACACACACGCAGACATGTACACATGGCAAATTTAACAAAATACAAGATACATTTAGTTAACATTAATATCTTTAAATTAATATTTGAATGCATATACACTCCCCTACGTATTTATTTTGATAGTGAAGCTAAAACTTTTAATTAGGCTCAATACTCCATATGAGGCAACAGTACATAATGTCACCTTTTAGTTGAGGGTATTTTCATACATATCTGCTTTACCATTAAGACATTTTGACAAATTCACTTATATGTGTTTTAAAGTAGTCATCCAAAATGACAAATCCAAAATGCTGGAGAATATAGACAAATTAAAAGTTTTAACTTCACTGTACAAATAAATATGTAGGGCAGTGTAAGAAGAGAAATGTCTCACCTGTATCCCTGAAGTGGCAGCCCCTGTCTCGTTGCTCTGGTGGCTGGACTGACTGGACTCTGGGGACACACATTCCCTTTCACCTAGGCTGCCCGTCACCCCGCTGGAGCTGCGCGACGAGGACCCCGCTATCCCAATTTGCTCCCCCCCTCGAGGCTCCTCCACCCTCAGCAGGCTTGGCTGCTGCCCTTGTCCCGAAACCTCCTCCCCTTCCCCATCCCCATCCAGGCCCTCGTCCTCCTCTGGGGAGTCCAGCACCACAGGGCCCAGCAGCAGAACCTCCCTCCTCCTCTGCTCAGCCCTCTTCTGCTGGGCCGTGCTCAAGGGCTGCTGACCGGGTCCAGGTCCATGTCTGGGGCTGGACCTGGAGCTGCTGCTCTCCTCCCCTACCAGGTGGCTCCAGGGCTGCCTGGAAGTCCAGCTGACAGGGGCTTCTTCCACACTCTGGCGTATGTAGAGCCTACGGGCCAGCTCGGCACTGTCCCCCCTGTCGAAGCAGGACAAGTCGGCTCTCCTGTCCGGCTCAAAGGACCAGAAATCTCCAGTGTATTGAGGGGGCTGACAGCGGTGCAGCGTGGGGCTGTCGGTGACTCTGAGCTGGGCTCTCAGCAGCCTGGGGTCCCTCAGAGGGGAGCTGGTCTCGGCTGGTGGAAGAAATGGACGGAGGAAGCGTGAAGGCAGGGCTGGGGACACTCCTCCACCCACTACTGCGTCTGATAGGATGGAGCTCTGACCCAGAGCCTGCCCTCCTCCGCGCTGTGTCCCATGATTGGTTAGTGTTGGAGAGTTTGTGTCCTGTGTGCGTGACGATGGTAAAGAGTTTCCAGTCTGGTGAGAGTCAGTGTCGTTCGATGCTGGTGTGTGTAGGCCGTGTAAAGGGATGTTCATCTTAACTTTCTGATGCTGCAAATGTTGCAGATGTGCTTTTGGGACAGAACTGTTGGCTTCTCTGGACATACATCCACAGTTGAGGCTCTCTACTTCGTCTAAAGTGCTGTGCAATGTCAATGAGTTCCTCCTTACCTCTGCTAAAATAGAGGACACTTTAGTAGCCTCCTCAGCTAGCCTCCGGGCCACTTCAGGGCTGTTGGATGGGGAGGAGGGTTTGCTACCACTTAGCTGGTTCAGTACAGTTCCCACCCCTAGTTTATTGCTAAGTTGGAGAATGGTCCCTTGAGGGGAGGAACTGCTGTTACAGGGCTTGTGTACTTGTCTCTGGGTGGCTGGACTCCCTATGATAGCTTTGTCCTGACGTTCCCATTGGTGTGGGCTCTGGGCCTTGGGCCCCATACACAACCTGGGTCTCGAGTTAGGAGACATACCCAGAGCGGCCTGGCTAGCATGAGACGAAAGCTGGTCGGAGGCTGGGCTCCTGGGTAATGGCCCGCAAATGGCCCGGTTTCTATCTGTGTCCATGTCGTGATTATTGGGGAGATTATTGCAGGCGCTGTGGCGTTGGATAGGAGAGCCGCCTGCCCAGGACAGGCAACGGGCCTGCTGGTTGTGGCGGGAGCACCTGGGACTCTGCTCGAGCCCATGGAGGATCTTACTCCTGTGCAGGGGGGAACCAAACCCAAACTCTTCCAGGGCAAGCTGGGTGGCTGCCCTGCCAACGGGATCCAAGACGGGGTGGCGGTGGCTGGGGGAGACTGACGGTTGCTGTTGTTGCTGGATACACCCTGGGGGACGAAACGCTAGTTTGGGACTGGAGCTGCAGGAGGAGCCAGGACTACCCAACCAGATGGGGTCGCTGAGTCTCTTCCGGGGGTAGGAAGGTGGGGACGACCTCTCCTCCCTAGACCTCCTCTCACAGGCAGAGTTCTGTGGGCTCTCCACTGTCTTGACGTTAGCCTTCTCAATGTAGCTGAAGGTGACCACCGAGCGTTTGGCATTTCCCCCCACCCCCTGCCCTTTGGAGGAGGGTTTGTGGGGGGTGGTGGTCCTCCCATTTCTGGAAAAGGCTGGGGAATGGTTCAGTGCTGCTGGTAAACTCTGCCGCTTGGAGATGCTAGGCGACTGGTTGCCATTGCCTTGGTGGAGCTGGAAGCTCACTGTGTGTCTGGAGGGAGACTGGGTGTGAGTGAAGTTATGGGCTAGGCGGTGCGTTGGAGCTTTGGTAGGAGTCTGACATTTTGTCTGGCAGGTTAGCTTGGACAAAAGCCCAGCTGGCCCATCCTGTGCTGAGGCTGAGTTACTCCCAGTCCCAGGACCCTCCACTCCTCCCCCCAAGCCCCCCTTCCCATCCTGCTCCGGGGCTGACCTTACCTCCACGTACAGATGAAGGACTTTTCCAGACTGGGACATGACCTCACACTCGAGGCCAGGAAGAGAGCGCGAGTGATACAGAAGACAGAGACTGGCCTCCTCTCCTTTTACTAGGGTTTTGTTTGTTTATCTGTTGATGGGGGTGTCACTGTATTTTTAGGACATATTCCTTCCTACTCAGTAAGACTAAGGACATTATGGGCAAACAGAGGACAAACAGGCCCTTAGGACGCCTCCAGCAGATATTTAGTCACCATACCTGTGAGAGAGGGGGGGAGGGAGGGAGGGAGAGAGAAGCTGTAGTGAGAAGTCAAACAGCTTTTCCTCAGATAACCTAGAAAGGTAATCCATAATCCGTATAGAATGCTGTACACTTCAACAGACATAGAGGTGTACTACACACAATCACTTCCAATCATCCAATCTAGACTTTACAGCTTTGAGATAATTGTCTTAATCAACAACAAAGGAAAGCTGCTTTCCCTGATGACTAAATGCCAACCTTCTGGCTCTCTATCGGTTTAACACAGTGTGTTACATGCCCTAGTGATTGAGAATTACATTTTATCCTGATTGGCTGTTAGAATGACCATCACAGTATCTATTCTGACAAGACACTTCAAGGAGTCTCAGTTTAGGAAGCTTTAAGCTGTAGGAAATGAAGACTTGGCTTTCTTTAGAGGAATCCATTAGACAATGATGCAGTGGGAAGGAGACTGAGGACTTTTGGCATTGCTTCCCGATATGGCATATCTTTAGTCAAATAAGCGGTGTATTCGAACCTGCCATCACCCTCTTCAATCTCACATAGCTCATATCTGTCAAACGTCTGGAATTCCCTCACAAGTCACATATGGAAATGTTTTCTTCTTCAAAACATGTCATAACAAAGATCTGTCAGTGTATGTCAGCATGTCACACACCAAGCTGTCCCTCTTTCATCACAAAAGTCTGAACACATTCAAAAAAAAAAATGTAAACCAAGACTAGCCATATTTAACTATTTGCTGAACAAAATGCTTCCAGTTAAGAAATACCTGCTGTCCAACCATCAAAAGTGTTTCCCCGTGTTGCTATGAGGAGCTGCACAGAAACAAGGAGGAACTCAAGTGGAAGAGGGGGACAGATTGGAGCTAAGGCTAGCCTTACGGTAACAGTAGGAGAAAGCGTGTGCATCGGTGGGGGTCAAATAGGACTTAACAGAACAAAGAGAATGTGTTTAAGACTTGGCATCACACCACACGCACACGCACACGCGCACGCGCACACGCACACGCACACGCACACGCACACGCACACGCACACGCACCACGCACACGCACACACACACACACACACACACACACACACACACACACACACACACAACACACAAGACACATAGCCTTTTACAAAGACTACTCCTCTATGCCTGCTTACCCCCCTTCTCTGACCCCTACCTCCCTCCACATCAGTTTCATTCCATGCTTAGAGTGCCTTTTCGGTAGTGTAATTATGGCATAAAAAAACTATTTATACTTTTAACATTATGTCATAAAGAGCACATGTTCAACTTCATAACAAACACGTTTTCCTAACTCAAGAGGTTAAATTAAGAAACATGACATTAAACTGACAATTAAAAAGTGACAGGGTTGACCATAACAGGGTTGACAATTTCAGCTTAAATCAGCCATAACTCCCCTTGTGACAGGAGGAATGGAAGCTTGTTGTGCGCAACAAGGAGGGACAATGAAATACAAGCCTAGCAAAACATTTGAACTTGTCAAAACATTTCTAGCCTATCTATCTATGGGTAACAGCGTTGGCACGTTATCCTCGACTCACTCAGTTTTCAACCACAAAACACCAGGAAATTACCATAAAGACTAGAACCAGCTGACCTGCTTTTACAATATGATTTGACAAGCCTATTAGATGTACAATATTTCTTTTGAAAAAAATGACTTTAAAAATGAATAGTTTCACCATATTAAAACGAGAGTTCAGTTCACGTAACAGGGTTGACCTTAAACCTTGGGTACAAATGTAAATGAATCACTCATCGCATGAAATAAACTATCATCGTCAGAAATGACTTTGTCAAAGCGACAAAATAACTAGGGCTTTACGATGATGGTGAAACCTTGGAGAAATTTACATTTAAGTCATTTAGCAGACGCTCTTATCCAGAGCGACTTACAAATTGGAAAGTTCATACATATTCATCCTGGTCCCCCCGTGGGGAATGAACCCACAACCCTGGCGTTGCAAACGCCATGCTCTACCAACTGAGCCACACGGGACCAATGTTGGGGTTAAGTGGGTCGGACAAACATGAGACATGCCAAAACTTGGATTTTCTGAGAAAACAACACATTTATTTGAATGAAAATACACTACTATTGGAATTTTAGCTTAGTTAGTTTAGTTAGACTGTAGATGTATGTGATCCTATTGTTAAATTACGTGTTTAATCTCATAATAAAATGCACTCACATTTTTTTAAACCCTTATTTAACTAGGCAAGTCAGTTAAGAACAAATTCTTATTTACAATGACAGCCTAGGAACAGTGGGTTAACTGCCTTGTTCAGGGGCAGAACAACAGATTTTTACCTTGTCAGCTCGGAGATTCGATCTAGCAACCTTTACTGTTACTGGCCCAACGCTCTAACCACTAGGCTACATGCCACCCTACATAACGTCTCAAGAACATAAAATGCCCTCTATTCGTGGAACGACCCATCGCGCATTCATTCAGCGGAGCTAGCGCCAACTCACAGGCAATGTAGACGCCTTGATGAGGCTTTTATACAATTTGTTACCGGAGTTTTACAGCAGTGGGCCCCATGAGGTCTCATTGTCTAAATGGTGTCAACAGGAAGATAATCTCCTTAACCAATGTCATAAACGTGACAGCCACTCCTGTTCCTGGTAGCAATGATCTCACCTCAGAGAGCTACTGGCTGATGAACCACAACTATCAGTTATGTTTGTAGCTGTCAAGGCCGTCAGCTGAAAGACGACACCGGGCCGTATTGATTTTGGAGGCTGATGAGCCTCAACTTCATTGACGCCCTACTATCCACTACCACGTCGGCCCAGACAGGACTGTGAGGGAGAAAAAGACAGAAAGAGACAGAGGAAGAGAGGACGAAAAATCTGTGTAAACGACAGGGAGAGAGGAAGTGGCAGGAAGACAAAGTGATCAGAGTTGAGATTTACAGGAAGTAGCCTGCGGTAACGGACTTACATAGGGCTTAGGTAAGCAACACTTACCGACTAGCACCCAGATGCCATGGAACAGAGTTAAGGGACATATTGTCCTCCTCCTCGTCTATCCTTAGTACCGGTGGTATACATGCTGCAGTGCCACCTTTGAATGCCCTGCTCACTGAGAGTTGGCCAAGTTGGCATGCAGGCTGGCGGGATACGGGCGCTCTCCAGTCACAAACACACACACACCGGTCTGCTGCGCCAAGAGTCCCAATGGAGCGAGATCATTACCACTAGCCAGCTGCCATGTGGTTACTGATTTACTGTTGACTTGGACTTAAAGGAAAAGTTGTATTAACATTTCTTTCCTTCTTAATGCGTTTCAGCCAATCAGTTGTGTTGTGACAAGGTAGGGTTGGTATACAGATGATAGCCCTATTTGGTAAAAGACCAAGTCCATATTATGGCAAGAACAGCTCAAATAAGGAAAGAGAAACGACAGTCCCATCGTTACTTTAAGACATGAACGTCAGTCAATACGGGAACATTTCAAGAACTTTGAACGTTTCTTCAAGTGCAGTCGCAAAAACCATCAAGGGCTATGATGAAACTGGCTCTCATGAGGAATGCCACAGGAAAGGAAGACCATAAGTTACCTCTGCTGCAGAGGGTAAGTTCATTAGAGTTACCAGCCTCAGAACTTGCAGCCCAAATAAATGCTTCATGGAGTTCAAGTAACAGACACATCTCAACATCAACTGTTCAGAGGAGACTGCGTGAATCAGGCCTTCGTGGTCGAATTGCTGCAAAGAAACCACTATTAAAGGACACCAATAAGAAGAAGAGACTTGGACATTAGACCGGTGGAAATCTGTCCTTTGGTCTGATGAGTCCAAATTTGAGATTTGGTGTCTTTGTGTGTCTTTGTGAGAAGCAGAGTAGGTGAATGGATGATCGCATGTGTGGTTCCCAACATGAAGCATGGAGGAGGAGGTGTGATGGTGTGGGGGTGCTTTGCTGGTGACACTGCAGTGATTTATTTAGAATTCAAGGCACACTTAACCAGCATGGCTGTTGGAAAAGCATTCCAGGTGAAGCTGGTTGAGAGAATGCCAAGAGTGTGCAAAGCTGTCATCAAGGCAAAAGGTGGCTACTTTGAAGAATCTCAAATATAAAATATATTTTGATTTGTTTAACACTTTTTTGGTTGCTACATGATCCCATATGTGTTATTTCATAGTGTTGATGTCTTCACTATTATTCTACAATGTAGAAAATAGTAAAAATAAAGAAAAACCCTTGAATGAGTAGGTGTGTCCAAACTTTTGACAGGTACTGTAATTACTGTGACTTATATAATAGAATCAGATATAGGATGAGAATGCCATGGTCAAATCAGACGTAAGTCAGAAACTCCTGAATCTTATCAGAGATACTGATTGTCTGATGTCCTTGGGTTGTATGGATTTCTCCTCCATTTCTGCTCTCCATGACAACCCAAGGAGCTTCTCCATTCGTGACTCTATGAGGCTTGTTACAGAAGGACAGACACAAAGCACAGAGGACGGACACACACCAGGCGAATTTGACACCCCTCCAGCAATCAGTGCAAGGGGGCTCAGGGTATGTGTGTGCGTATGTGTGTGTTTGAGTCAAATCACACAGATAATTAAACCCCAGTGAGCACAGAGAGCTAATATTAGGCTGCAGGGAAACGACGGTGTGAGCGTGCTAATATTAGCCACAAGCTTGCTGACCGTCTTAAGCAGGCAGCTATGATTTCAGCAGCATGACAGCAAGCTTCGCAGTGTTGTGACGCCTCAAAGCCAGGAGAGAAGAAAAGTTTTGTAGTCCCTTCATGTGTGAGGAATACGGTCATAGCAAAGACATGACTCTGGCAATTCTATCTATACTCTCCTACTCCCATTGATTGAATGTTGACAGCATGGATTCCTTGGGATAGTATGACCGCCGGTCATTGTTCACTGTATGTCTCACACATATCTGAAGCAGACGCTTAGTAAGGAGCTGTCGCTCCTACAATACACTACAAACTCAATGAACCTCCAATATGCTGTACTGAATTAACAGTGCCGAGAAGCTTACTAACAAGGCTGATGTAATATGAGAGTTGTACCGTACTGTACGTAGCTGCCCTTAACATTTAAAATATGACTCTGGTTGGAACAGAGACAAAGCCATCTCTCTCTCTCTCGTCTCTCTCGTCTCTCTCTCGTCTCTCTCTCTCTCTCTCTCGTCTCTTTCTCTCTCTCTCTCAACTTTCTTCCAAGAGGGACTGAGACAGAGACAAAGATGAAGGTGCGCTGACTCATACAGGCGGCACAAAGGGAAAGAGAGAGAGAGTCTGTCTGTCTGTCTGTCTGTCTGTCTGTCTGTCTGTCTGTCTGTCTGTCTGTCTGTCTGTGCATGTCAGAGAGGGAGAGAGAGAGAGAGAGAGAGAGAGAGAGAGAGAGAGAGAGAGAGAGAGAGAGATGGAGAAGAAAAGAGGTGTTTTCCATCAGTACTCACTAGTGGAATGGTATGAAGTGGTACATGACCTTGTGTCAGGTAAAGATCTATTCCTCACTGCTTTTGTGACTTTTTAAAGAAACAATGACGAATGACATAGCAAAAGCATTTCAGGAGAAAAACAGCATGTGACGAAGACACACCTCAATATTTTGTTTTCTAGTAAACATCCCTTTATCTCAAGCTCTTTCTGGGCCAGCAGCACATTGTTCAGTTTAAGACAAGGAGGCTTATGTGTCCATCCATTTATTGACTAATGGAGCATCAGTGTTATTAACAGGAGGGTCACATGTATTTTATTAGTGGCTGTAGGGTGAAGGTAGGAGTGAAAACGCATATTTGAATCTACTTGACAACTCTGATCAAATGCTCTCAATTGTTCTTCCTCTCTTTGAACCACAGAGACAGTCTCTAAGCCAGCTCATGTTTGAGAAAGAAAACCCAGTCCTTGGAGACATTACCAACACAGGAGAGAAAACATCTCAGTGCTAAGTCCTAAACTGTCCTAAACTGAACCAGTTGTCAGGACTCGATGAGAACCAATTAATACAAGGGCTATTTTGTTTTCAATTAGCACTGTTTTCCAGTGAAGTATCTGGTTGGCCCCACTATCTGAGAGAACAGAGTTAACATGCGCTACATTGATGAAGGGACTGAAGCTACTGGCTCTGATAAAGGGAAGGAGACTGTCAGCGTCTGAGCATTATTTTCCTACTGAGAGCCAAAGCAAAGATTCCAGACGCCTCATTTAGATAAACCACATAGGCCTACAGTAAGTTCTCCAATACTGACCTGTATATTTTTAACCATCACACAGGCACAGGCACAGGCACAGGCACAGGCACAGGCACAGGCACAGGCACAGGCACAGGCACAGGCACAGGCACAGGCACCGGCACAGGCACACGCACACACACAACTATAGTAGTACTGGGTTTTGAATTACGATACACTGAAAAAATAAATATCAAGTGTTTGATGCATTGCACTTATGCAAAATCCTGCTCAGTTCTTCTGTAAAGTACATATATGTGGGACAGAAAAACTACTTGAAAGTGCTTACATTGACATGCCCTCATATTCTAAGTATACACTAACATTGACACACCCCCATGCATACATATTTACTCACAAATGCTCTCTCTCACGCATGCACGAACGCACACACACACCCCTCGCAGGCAAACCACACACTCAAACAGGCTTACTTTCCCATGCTCTGACTAATCCTCATCTCTTCAGTTAGTCATTATAATTACACCCAAATATTAGATACAGTACACACCTTCATCCTCTGTCAAAGCCTTCTGTTATCTTGGTGAAGCTTTATCGTGATCGACCACACAGTGCAGAAACAGCAGAGGGAGAAGCAGCAACTGCAGCCTCACACATATAGCCAGCCGAATCTCCTCTCCTGCCTCCCTGCCTCTCTTCTCTTCCCTCCTTCTCTATCACCTCTTCTTCTCCCCTCAGCATGCTCATCCACAGTGGATTTACACCTCCCACACGGACTTCTTAGTCCGTCTTCTCTCCTTCCTTCTTGCCCTCTTTCCTTCCTTCCTTACCCGGCTGCAGCATGCAGTAGATGCATAGACCTGCCCAACTACTCCAGGCTGCTGCTATACTGGCCAGCCTCCCCCTGCAGGCAACGCTGCCTCAGACCACACCCACTAACCACCCCACTAACCAATCAGCACACTCAAACCGGCTGGCCCTCCCACTCTGCCTCACACACCATGTGTGGAGTAGTTTGTGGTGGTGTAAACGGTCGAAGTGAGTGTGGTGGTGGGTACAGGAGTTTTAGGGTTGATTTCTAGGCACAAAGGGCACTAGGACAGAAGGGAAGTGTGACATGATAGAGTTTAGGAGGGAGTTGGCAGATGGGAGAGGAACAACAATATATAGCCAAACCCTGACCAATGCTGCTACTGTAGTGCAGTGCATTCGGAAAGTATTCAGACCCCTTGACTTTTCCACATTTTGTTACGTTACAGCCTTATTCTAAAATTGATTTAAAAAAAATCCTCATCAATCTACACACAATGCCCCATAATCATAAAGCAAAAACAGGTTTTTAGATTTTGTAGCAAAATTAAATATTACATTTAGGTAAATATTCAGACCCTTTACTCAGTACTTTGTTGAAGAACCTTTGGCAGCGATTACAGCCTCGAGTCTTCTTGGGTATGACGCTACAAGCTTGGCACACTGGTATTTGGGGAGTTTCTCCCATTCTTCTCTGCAGATCCTCTCAAGCTCTGTCAGGTTGGATGGGGAGCGTTGCTGCACAGCTATTTTCATGTCTTTCCAGAGATGTTTGATCGGGTTCAAGGCTCTGGCTGGGCCACTCAAGGATATTCAGAGACTTGTCCCGAAGCCACTTCTGCTTTGTCTTGGCTGTGTGCTTAGGGTTGTTATCCTGTTGGAAGATGAACCTTCACCCCAGTCTGAGGTCCTGAGTGCTCTGGAGTAGGTTTCATCATGGATCTCCATGTACTTTGCTCCATTCATCTTTCCCTCTCCCTGTCCCTGCCGCAGAAAAACATCCCTACATCATGATGCTGCCACCACCATGCATCACCATAGGGATAGCCAAAGAGCCAAAGAGTTCCATCTTGATTTCATCAGACCAGAGAATCTTGTTTCTCATGGTCTGAGAGTCTTTAGATGCCTTTTGGAAAACTCCAAGCGGGCTGTCATGTGCCTTTTACTGAGGAGTGGCTTCTGTCTGGCTAATTGGTGGAGTGCTGCAGAGATGGTTGTCCTTTTGGAAGATTCTCCCATCTCCACAGAGGAACTCTGGAGCTCTGTCAGAGTGACCATCGGGTTCTTGGTCACCTCCCTGACCAAGGTCCTTGTCCCACGATTGCTTAGTTTGGCCGGGCGGCCAGCTCTAGGAAGAGTCTTGGTGGTTCCAAATTCTTCCATTGAAGAAGGATGGAGGCCACTGTGTTCTTGGAGACCTTCAATGCAAAAAACTGTTGGCATCCTTTCCCAGATCGGTGCCTCGACACAATCGTGTCTTGGAGCTCTACGGACAATTCCTTCGACCTCATGGCTTGGTTTTTGCTCTGACATGCATTGTCAAATGTGGGAGCTTACAGTGGGGCAAAAAAGTATTTAGTCAGCCACCAATTGTGCAAGTTCTCCCACTTAAAAAGATGAGAGAGGCCTGTAATTCTCATCATAGGTACACTTCAACTATGACAGACAAAATGAGAGAAAAAAATCCAGAAAATCACATTGTAGGATTTTAATGAATTTATTTGCAAATTTTGGTGGAAAATAAGTATTTGGTCAATAACAAAAGTTTATCTCAATACTTTTTTATATACCCTTTGTTGGCAATGACAGAGGTCAAACGTTTTCTGTAAGTCTTCACAAGGTTTTCACACACTGTTGCTGGTATTTTGGCCCATTCCTCTAGAGCAGTGATGTTTTGGGGCTGTTGCTGGGCAACACGGACTTTCAACTCCCTCCAAAGATTTTCTATGGGGTTGAGATCTGGAGACTGGCTAGGCCACTCCAGGACCTTGAAATGCTTCTTACGAAGCCACTCCTTCGTTGCCCGGGCGGTGTGTTTGGGATCATTGCCATGCTGAAAGACCCAGCCACGTTTCATCTTCAATGCCCTTGCTGATGGAAGGAGGTTTTCACTCAAAATCTCACGATACATGGCCCCATTCATTCTGTCCTTTACACGGATCAGTCGTCCTGGTCCCTTTGCAGAAAAACAGCCCCAAAGCATGATGTTTCCACCCCCATGCTTCACAGTAGGGATGGTGTTCTTTGGATGCAACTCAGCATTCTTTGTCCTCCAAACACGACGAGTTGAGTTTTTACCAAAAAGTTATATTTTGGTTTCATGTGACCATATGAAATTCTCCCAATCTTCTTCTGGATCATCCAAATGCTCTCTAGCAAACTTCAGACGGGCCTGGACATGTACTGGCTTAAGCAGGGGGACACGTCTGGCACTGCAGGATTTGAGTCCCTGGCGGCGTAGTGTGTTACTGATGGTAGGCTTTGTTACTTTGGTCTCAGCTCTCTGCAGGTCATTCACTAGGTCCCCCCGTGTGGTTCTGTGATTTTTGCTCACCGTTCTTGTGATCATTTTGACCCCACGGGGTGAGATCTGTCTCTTATACACATCTAGATGTGTATAAGAGACAGCAGGTCTTCCATTTCCTAATAATTGCTCCCACAGTTGATTTCTTCAAACCAAGCTGCTTACCTATTGCAGATTCAGTCTTCCCAGCCTGGTGCAGGTCTACAATTTTGTTTCTGGTGTCCTTTGACAGCTCTATGGTCTTGGCCATAGTGGAGTTTGGAGTGTGACTGTTTGAGGTTGTGGACAGGTGTCTTTTATACTGATAACAAGTTCAAACAGGTGCCATTAATACAGGTAACGAGTGGAGGACAGAGGAGTCTCTTAAAGAAGGTCTGTGAGAGCCAGAAATCTTGCTTGTTTGTAGGTGACCAAATACTTATTTTCCACCATAATTTGCAAATAAATTCATTAAAAATCCTACAARGTGATTTTCTGGATTTTTTTTTCTCATTTTGTCTGTCATAGTTGAAGTGTACCTATGATGAAAATTACAGGCCTCTCTCCTCTTTTTAAGTGGGAGAACTTGCACAATTGGTGGCTGACTAAATACTTTTTTGCCCCACTGTATATAAACAGGTGTGTGCCTTTCCAAATCATGCCTAATCAATTGAATTTACCACAGGTGAACTCCAATCAAGTTGTAGAAACATCTCAAGAATGATCAATGGAAACAGGATGCACCTGAGCTCAATTTCGAGTCTCATAGCAAAGGGTCTGAACACTTATGTAAATAAGGTATTTGTGTTTTTTTAATTATAAATTTGCCCAGATTTTGAAAAACCTGTTTTAACTTTGTCATTATGGGGTATTGTGTGTAGATTGATGAGGAAAAACATTATTTTAATCAATTTTAGAACAAGGCTGTAACGTAACAAAATGTGGAAAAGTCAAGGGGTCTGAATAATTTCCGAAAGCACTGTATATAATACTCACCACACACATACACACACACGTCTGAACATGTACTTGAATAAACAAATCATAACTAACCTTCAGCATGAGCTGTAGGTTTAGGGTTAATATAGCCATATGTACAATGCATAGGCAACATGAATAATGTAAACGTATCACGCAATGAATATGGGTGGATTAATAATTCAAAGAAATATTAAATCTTGTTCCTCTTATAACGATCAATAAAATGTGTTATGAAACCTTCTGTATTTGGCAAAGTGGTATTGATAAACCCCTATGGACCACACGTGCTTATCAAACTATGACCTATTAGATAACCAGAGATATTCGCATCCATGAGTTTCAAGATGAAACTGTAGGAAGATCTGAGTACTATGAAGGAACAGACAGAGATCAGCCTGAGAGGACCTACAAAAGCTAACCAAAAAGCTAAGCTTTGCTTCGAGCACCTTTGTGACTCAAAGTTCCATTGAAACTGACATAATTTGAAGTCCTAAATCATTTTAAATGATATCCCTATAATTGTGATATTGAGAGAGATATCCCAAAGACGACAAAATCAGGATTTGAGATATCGGACTGKGCAGTCATGTCTTGTTACATCCGGAGTGACAGTTGCGAGATCCTGCTGCGAGATCCTGCTGTGAAGTCTTAAAGCATTCTCAGATGCTCAGAACAGCACAGAGAAAAAGATTACGGCACACTTTTCAGTCTTATGAAATATTAAAGAGCATCGCTGGTAGCTTTAAATAAAAGAGGAAACCTATATTTTTCAGTGCCTTTCCATCCTGTGTGAAGTGTGCTTATACATTTCCTGTCATGTGGTGTGACAATCTCTAATGTATACCACATGACAACAGAACAGTGACGATCAATGAAAATCACCTCTTTTTGCTCWTCTTCTATAAAAGACTGATGCTCAGTGGTGTAGTGGTGCTGGAGAAGTGGGTATACTCTAATTTAGCCAAATATTTCCCATACGGCACAAAGGAAAGGCGCCCTGTGTAAAAAATAAAAAAATGATATGACAAGATTCAGTGACATAGATTCTGAATGACGTAAAATGACAAATCCCATATTGGTCTTTCACAGTCAGGCCAACCCAACCTTAATTCAAGTGCACAGGCGCCTAGCACTGTTGTTTGGTTATCAGTGTTTCTGTAGCACATGAGATGGAGTTTGCGAAACAAATGGCCACTGGATTGATACAAACAATCATGATATCATTACGCCAGGTAGGCATATGCTACTTTGTAGCTAGTTAACATTTAATTGAGAAGACGGTTAGGCCTACCAGAAGGCTATTATCATCTCTCTCTTTTTCCTGTTCCTTCCTTGTTTGAAACCTGGAAGTTTCACTTCATATTATGAGGCATGCACTCTAAAAKTTAGGGGTTCAACAAGGGTTCTTCTAAGATCCTCAAAGTTCTTTGAAGAACCTTAGGGATCTTGGCACTGAAAATTGCCCCCAAAAGGTTCTTCCAAGAACACCCCAGAAYGTGGGGTTAATCGAGGAACCTCCTTAGTTGGTGGGGGTTCTTGCAGGAACCTAACTGCCCAACTGAAACGTTTGGATTTTCATTTGAAAGGACAGCAGGTGCAGTCCTACTTAACTGAAAAATGTAAAGATCTCAATTTAAGATAAGGTTTGTCTCTTGTATGATCTAAATGTGTATTGTTTTATGATGATACCATCTCTCTTTTCGTATTTGTGCAAATCTTTCTAAAACAGAAAAATGGATATCAATCAACAGAGGTAATAATATGTAGGCTATAAGAATATGTTGAAGACTAGCTGTATTGGGTGCAGATGACTGAACTGCTCACTTTTGTGTCTGTGTCTGCAGGTATACAGACGAGGAGGCATGTCAATTGGTATTGGTATGTTATGCAGATCACATGTACCATCCTCCTCCCTTGCCTCTTCCATAGGCCTCTATATTATGGACAAGGTATGTGTATGAAAACCATTATCCAAACAATTTTTTCTATCCACACTTACCACAAAAAAACAAGGTATGAATACAGCCGTGTGCATGTTTTGTTAATCATCTGTATAATAAATGTTTTGGGGATTCACAGACTTCACCTCTGATGAATATAGCAGGAAACCTGTTCGATCACCATGCACTGCAAAATCATTCTGGCTATGGATACGGAGAACATCAACACATTAACATCAACACACCAGAGGATATACCCATTAGACTTGGGGCTCTGCTGGGAGTTTACCTCATATTTAGATTTTTTTATTCTGCTTTGCCAATAAAATCAGAATAAACACTGACAACTAAAATATTGTGTTATTGTTTTAATTGTTATGAGTATTAATAATAATAGTAGGGGGGGTAGTTAAAAAATGTACCCCTAAAGGTTCTTCAAAAGGTTCTTCGAGGATCCATTAAAAGGGGTTCCCCCACAGTTGAAATTTGAAGAACCCCTACAGGATACTCCAGGAACCTTTTCTTTTTACCTTGTTTTAAAGTAGCCTATAGCCAAAATCCCACCATAGAAATGTGGATGCAATTATTTTATAAAGACTTCCTCATATGTGTTCTCCTGTTCTATTGGTTTTCTTTCAACTTTATTTCATTGTTTAGCAGCCAAAGGCATTATCCTAGTCATATTAGCACCCTTGATAGTTGTTGCATCTTTAGATCTACCCTCTTTCAAACGTTTTAATGGATATTTGCATCTCTGTCCATGCAACCACTCACATGTGCAGTGCACAGTTTAGAATTGTGTTTTCCCGCAAATTACATTTTGGAACATTCACACGTAGGCCTGCTGCCGTGTACAAAAATTGTAAGAAATAATCGCTTATCAACATTTTTTAACTAAACATTCTGATCTGTTCCATCAGCCTTATTAATTGATACGACGTATACCAGCGTATACCATCCACTACACCACTGCTGATGCTCCTGTCTGCTTGTATGCTGGAGTTCACAGTGTGGTCTGGTTAGAGATAAACAGATGGATGGACGGATGGATGGATGGGCAGGTAGACAGGCAGTAGGCAGACAGGACTGGACAAACAGACATAACAACAGACAGACAGGCGTAACAACAACAGACAGACAGACGTAACAACAACAGACAGACAGACAGACAGACAGACACAAAGGACTGTCTAGGCAGGTTGTCTGTCTGACAGGACGAGCCACCAGTAGCAGACGCTGCCGAGCTTGATAACACGGGACAGCCCTGATGAACAATAGACGGGTGAAGAGGAGAAGCCGTAACTTGCCTCTCCTCTAACAGCCTTGGACAATCCAAAAACATGTCCTTTCCTTCTGTCAACACAGCCACCCCCCCCAGAACACACCTTTAGTGTGATGACATCGGGACTGCCAGGGAAAGCCTTTGCCCGCAGTCAAGTGAAAATGATTACCAGTCACAATAGGGGAGTGCTGCAGGGCAGCTGGCCACCTCTCTACCCATGACCTCCAATGGAACCTTGGAGCTGCCAGCTCATTTATTCCAATGTACCCTGGCCTATCATCACATTTGTAGCTCTACTCCTGTGTCACTGTCTGCAGCCAATGTGTTCCCCTGGACACTGTTGGATATGGGGGCTATTTGGCGGGAAACAGTATCTTGTCCTCTCAGAAGACAGGAAATGGAACTTGGAAACATAAACCTAAGCTTTCTATTCATGAATAAGTAGCTTTCAGGATTTGAAGACATGTACCTCTGCCTGATTCATGACACTCTAAATGTCAGACGTTTTGCGTCCAGGATTCTCGTCTTGCAACAGATTGGTGTCGCCTGTCTTGGCAACAGACAACCGCAAAAGGATAAACATGATGACATTAGTTGCACAATCACACGGCGTCACTCAAAGCAGGGCATCCTCATAACAGACATCAGAATTCATAGGGTCCTGTCAACTATCACAACAACAGCCCGAGCTATCTCTGCAGACTGCACCAAAACACACCACTGAAGCCAGCTTTTACCTTTGAGCAGTGTCAGCACTCGCACTCCAGAAGGCAAATGCATGCGGAGGGGGTTTAAATACATTGAAGCTTAAACTGCCTTGCTATAGCCCACTGTAAAAAGAAAGAGTTTCAAACAAATAATGTTAAGGCCAATCAAACTTTAGGATTATCTTGATTGCTTCCACAGCTGTGGCAATTTGGCTCGTCTTCCACAGTCTCCTGTACAAAGACCAAAAATGTCACTGTTTTTGTGGGGGTACTGAAATAAATGTTGGTGAATGTCATAATGGGACAAGTAGGGTTGCAAAGGGAGGGTATATTACTGGAAACTTTTGAAATTTACCAGTCAACTTCCAGGATTTTGGTATCTTTCAAGGATTTTATGTAATCTATCACGAGACATCTAGTGGCCCTTTTCAAGTTTCAAGATTCAAGATTTTAAGGTCACATGCACGAGTACAGTGAAATGCCTTTCTTGGGTCCTTCCGATTATCATAGGTGTCTGTAATTATCTGTCTGTAATTATCTCTGGCCCTCTGTGTGGCCTTATCACATTTAACATATATGAAATAATTACAAAAGATGATTTTAAAACAAAAAATAGAATGACAAAGCTGTAAAACGTTATCCTAAATATAAACCATCAACGTAGTGAATACCATTGGTGTTGAATATGAGGGTTTCAGCATGAAATATCCTTTATATATTGTTTTCTACAACCGTTTATTTTCTTTACTATGTCAATATGTATTTGTTGTCAATGTTTTGGTGTCAAACTGGTGGTAGTTGTGAAAAAAGTCAATAGTTGGAAGAGTTGCAGAGTTAATTGAAAATAATGCCATTGTTGATTAGATGCTTTTTTTCATTAATTAGGCTATTTTCTCTTGAACCATATGGTCTATCTACTATAAACTCATGAACAATATGGACACAGATATAATACATTTATACTATATATTAWTTTTTTTAAATMAAGTTATTCAAGTGTAAATTACCAAAATTACTGAAGATTCCGGTAACTTTGGTAAATTACCGGTAACTTTGCAACCCTAAGTGACTAGTTAGTAACGCCCGAACACTTTCATGTGAATGGAGTTAGTTCCTCTCTATCAATCTTTCAAAAATGTTTTGGAGAAGTATACTATTTGGCTTATCTTGCGAAAGATCAAGAATCGATTGTATTGATGATGATCATAGCTGGACAGACTGTGGCTAAAAAGGGATGCTTAAGAGGTAAAATACTTTTGGACATCAATGCCTCAATTGGCATTAGAAGTATGAGCCAACTAGGTGAAGAATCTGTTGATGTGCCCTTGAGCAAGGCACTTAACCTTAATTGCTCCTGTAAGTCGCTCTTGATAAGAGTGTCTTCTAAATGACTAAAATGTAATGTACGCCGACATGTAGGGTGACATAAATTTGGCTATCACACAGGACTCTCCAAAGGACAGTCCTGCGTGACTATCAAAGAACAGACTACAAAATCAATTCCTGGCAATGAAATAGCTCTAAACAAATATCTCACACATGCCAATACACAGCTCTAAACAAAGCAGCAGAGGAGGCATTTCGGTTCTAACAACAACAACAGAGTGGCTCTTTAACAGGTTTTAGTTTCATTAATCGCACAGGGAATACAGGTTACTGCAAAGCCCTCCATCTGCAGCAAAGCCAAGATAGCTCCACAGATTGTGCTAATTCTGTCCCTCATGATAGAGAAAGCAGCAGGAATGTGAAATGCTAATGCGTGCCATAATCGCAGTCTCCAAATGGTAACCGCCCTCTTTAGTGCCAGCAGCACCACCCCCATACAATGTGCTATAGCTTGTTCGGTTTAACTGTATTGACCATGGTTTTGATTGTATTTTGATTATATTTATATGCATTTTGTATGTATTCTGTAAATGTAAAGACTATCTGAAGATTAGCCTGATGATAGGCTAAAAGCAATCCAAATAAACAGCAACAACAATATTGACCTGTTCAATAACTCTTACATCCACCTGTTTAAAATTAGCAGCACGGTCTGGAACCTCTTTGTGGGATGAATATGACTCCACAATCTATGAGCTCCTTAGCCATCCAATGATTTCAAATGGAAAACACAATAACACAAAGTGATGGAAAAGACAAAGGGATAAAGGTTAGTGAGAATGAGTGAGAAACAGTGGGTGTTTCTCAATATGCATACTACCGTCCTGCACACTCTCATGCTCCAAGTACATTATCCGAGGATGTTCTCTTGAGTACGTTCTTGTGAGGACTAGCGCATGGAAAACGCATAAAACATTACATTTGAGAAGCACTCGCACTCCTCCTACTGTATTACCTCACGCTGTATCTCCCCATTCACTGAACCTTCTTCCAGCCAGGACAATGGCAACAATAGAGACGAAACAAGAAATAGACAAAGCAAACATTTTACTTCATAATTATCAGCTAGATATGTGAATCGTTGTAATCTAGCTAGCCAGAAAGCAGGTGGACAGGCAAAAACTATTTAATGAAGGTACAGTTGATGTCAATTATTCATGCTAACAATCATTTGTGGCTATCAGGCTAGCTAACAGTAGTAACTAGCCAGTTAGCTCTATTGAAAATGTGAATAATTTTTTGTATGTGGTTGCATCATATTTCTTTGCATACTTTCCGTTGAAGCTTGCATCTATGCATGCTTCAAAATATGTACAAACGGAGTGCGCATTCGAGAAGTGCCCTCCGGGCTCCGTTTCGCATACTTTGATTTGTACTCATACGCCGACCCTCCCGTGCTCCAAATTGTGTGCTCAGAGCACAGTAGTATGCATTTTTGTGTGGGAAGAAAACAAATTGAAAATGTGTGAGGAAGACGAAATAATCTCTCAAGCTTGATCAGTCACCAATGGTCTGTTTTCTCAGCCTGTCTAACAGCGTGAGATAGAGAGGTCAGCAGACAATCACATCCTCTGTTACACCGAGAATCGATTGGGTTCCTGGAGACGGTTAGTGCTGCCATCCATTTCATCCCAGCTCTAGAACATATGTTATCAGGGCATGATGTTGGATGCAATCTGTGGTGGATCATTTTTCACAGCTATTATGTTCCTGCATTGTTTGCAAATCAAACCCCCAGTACGCAATAGACAAATCATTTTAAGATATACAGTGCAACTGCCCAATTTAGTTTTTAACCTGGGCCTTACCCTATATAGGATGTTTTTCAATTTGTGTTCAATATGTGATCAATAAACCACCAGATTGAGATTGATTTTATCCTGTCAGATACTAGTTCGTCTACATTTATCCTGTCAGATACTAGTTTTTCTACATAAGAGTGTTAATGCATTCACCGCATTTAACCCCCAAATAGTGTAGTTATTCCCTCCGCAAGCAATCAAACAAGCGAAATGTCAGTATAGAGTTGCAATTCAACAGCTCAGACACGAGTCATATGTGGCAGGGTCTACAGACAATCACGTACTACAAAAAGAAAACCAGCCACGTCACGGACACCGACGTCTTGCTTCCAGACAAACTAAACACCTTCTTTGCCCGCTTTAAGGATAATACAGTGCCACCGATGCGGCCCGCTACCAAGGACTGTGGGATCTCCTTCTCCATGGCCGACGTGAGTAAGACATTTAAACGCGTTAACTCTCGCAAGGCTGCCGGCTAAGACGGCATCCCTAGCCGTGTCCTCAGAGCATGCGCAGACCAGCTGGCTGGTGTGTTTACGGACATATTCAATCTCTCCCTATCCCAGTCTGCTGTCCCCACATGCTTCAAGATGGCCACCATTTTTCCTGTACCCAAGAAGGCAAAGGTAACAGAACTAAATAACTATCGCCCCATAGCACTCACTTCTGTCATCATGAAGTGCTTTGAGAGACTAGTCAAGGATCATATCACCTCCACCTTACCTGTCACCCTAGACCCACTTCAATTTGCGTACCGCCCCAATAGATCTACAGACGATGCAATCGCCATCACACTGCACTCTGCCCTATCCCACCTGGACAAGAGGAATACCTATGTAAGAATGCTGTTCATTGACTACAGCTCAGCATTCAACACCATAGTACCTTCCAAGCTCGTTAAGCTTGAAGCCCTGTGTCTCAATCCCGCCCTGTGCAATTGGGTGCTGGACTTCCTGATGGGCCGCCCCAGGTGGTGAAGGTAGGAAGCAACATCTCCACTTCACTGATCCTCAACACTGGGGCCCCACAAAGGTGCGTGCTCAGCCCCCTCCTGTACTCCCTGTTCACCCATGACTGCTCGCCTCCAACTCAATCATCAAGTTTGCAGACGACACAACAGTAGTGGGCTTGATTACCAACAATGACGAGACATTCTATAGGCAGGAGGTGAGGGCCCTCGGAGTGTGGTGTCAGGAAAACAACCTCTCACTCAACGTCAACAAAACAAAGGAGATGATCGTGGACTTCAGGAAACAGCAGAGGGTGCAACCCCCTATCCACATCGACGGGACAGCAGTGGAGAAGATGTAAAGTTTTAAGTTCCTCGGCTTACACATCACAGACAAACTGAAATGGTCCACCCGAACAGACAGTGTGGTAAAGAAGGTGCAACAGCGCCTCTTCAACCTCAGGAGGCTGAAGAAATTTGGCTTATCACCTAAAGCCCTCACAGATGCACAATTGAGAGCATCCTGTCGGGCTGCATCACCGCCTGGTACGGCAACTGCACCGCCCATAACCGCAGGGCTCTCCAGAGGGTGGTGTGGTCTGCACAACGGATCACTGGGGGCAAACTACCTGCCCTCCAGGACACCTACAGCACCCGATGTCACAGGAAGGCCAAAAAGATCATCAAGGACAACAACCACCCGAGCCACTGCCTGTTCACCCCACTATCATCCAGAAGGCGAGGTCAGTACAGGTGCATCAAAGCTGGGACCGAGAGACTGAAAAATAGCTTCTATCTCAAGGCTATCAGACTTTTAAACAGCCATCACTAACACAGGGAGGCTGCTGCCTACATAAATGGATTACTAGTCACTTTAATAATGTTTACATATCTTGCATTACTGATCGCATATGTATATACTGTATTTTATACCATCTATTGCATCTTGCCTATGCTGCACGGTCATTGCTCATCCATATATTTATATGTATATATTCTTATTCCCTTCCTTTACTTAGATTTGTGTGTATTAGGTAGTTGTTGTGGAATTATTAGATTACTTGTTAGATATTGCTACACTGTCGGAACTAGAAGCACAAGCATTTCGCTACACTCACAATAACATCTGCTAACCATGTGTATGTGACCAATAAAATTGGATTTGATTTGATTTGATTCAATGAGGTATAACCATTCAACTGAAGTTTTTGCCGCAGGTTTGCAGGGATAATATGGCCTCTTGTACATCTGAAATCTATGGATACTGGTTAACTGCTGAGCAATTTATTTTGTAGGGAAATGCAATGGCAAGCAGAACTGCAAAGATAATGAAGAAGATCTGTGTGTGTGTATGTGTGGGTGTGTGTGTGTGTGCGTGTGCGTGTGCGTGTGCGTGTCCGTGTGTGTACACGGTACTGTGTCTATAGGTGGGCCGTTCCACGAAATAAGTGCCTTTTTTCGTTGCTGTTTTTTAAGTAGAATTTGTGAACAAATATTGGATTTTAAAAGCCTGTATTATTAAATGAAGTACCCTTTAATATAGACCATATGGACATTTCAATAAATCTGATTTGTAATATGAATAAAGTCTTGCTAAAGTGCCAAAATTCAGCATTTTGACATGTTTTTCTGTGTATCCTCTGTGAATTCTAGGAATATTTAAACCCACTTAACCACACATTTCTCCAAGTTTTCACCATCATTGTAAAGGCATAGCTATTTTTTGTTGTTGTTGACGAAGCCATTTCTGAAGATGATTATTTATTTCATGTTATTAGTGCTTCATTTTATCATCAAAAACCCCTGTACCTAATTTTTAGGTCAACCCTGTTACGTGAACTGAACTCTCGTTTTAATATGGTGAAACTATTCCTTTAAAACAAATGTAAAGAGACATTGAACAACTTATAGTTAAATCATAGTGTAAAAGCAGGTGAGCTGGTTCTACTCTTTTTGGCCATTTTATGGTGGAAAACTGAGCTGGTAGAACATAACATGTCAACCCGGTTAACCATAGATAGACAGGCTAGAAATGTTTTAACAATTTCAATGTTTTAACAATATCAATGTTTTAGTGAAGCTTGCATTCAATTGCCCCTCCCTGCTGACACAACAAGCGTCCATTCCCCCTGTCACAATGGGATTTATAGCTGATGAAGTCGTCAACCCTGTTATGGTCAACCCTGTTACTTTATTAGGCACTTAATAGGCACTTACTTTAGTAACCTCCTAAAATGGGATAATGTGTTTTTTAGTTGATTATGACCGAATGTTAAAATTAGCTGAAAGAAAATACATTTTTCTAACAAGTTACACTACTCAAAAGGCACCTAATTGTTGGAACAACCCAGGTATGTAGGAGGTGAGGAGGACAATAACATTGTGAATACAGTGATACAGTTGTCATGTGACAGAGCAAGAGCAAGAGCGAGGAGCCTGGTGGGAGAACCCAGGGAAAGCTGCAACCTGGTCTCAGAGCATTTCGTATCATTCTGTATGTAAATCCAAGACACTCCATTCTGTAAGTTTCTCTAGATAAGTTGCATTTGCAAAATATTTAAAGAAACTGAAAAACATATATCAAGCAAATATTTGTATATTCCACAAGTATTATCAGATTAACTATTTTGTACAGGTAATTATCAGACTCAAGTTACAAATGCTGGTAAACACTCAAATACATTTAGTTTAAAAACATCACAAAAGTAGTGCACTGGGCCTTTACTAGTCCTGTATTAGCGACCAATATAGATGCCGTCAGCGTGGGCATTTTTTTATTCTGCAAAATCGCAGCACCCCCACCCCGAAACTACTTCCTAGTGCTATAGCTACGTGGCTAGGTGGCTAACGTTAGCTAGGCTAGGGGTTAGGTTAGGGGTTGGGGTTAAGGTTAGAGTTAAGGTTACGAGTTAGGTTTAAAGGGTTAAGGTTAGTTGAAGGGTTAGCTAAAATGGTTAAGGTTAAGGTTAGGGGAAGGGTTAGCTAACATGCTAAGTAGTTGCAATGTTACTAAAGTTTTCTGTGACGTTCGCATTATACGCCCACCCATCCACTCCTTATGTTTTTGCCTAAAGTAACCTTCTGTCTTATGTAACCATACCAAACGTAACATATCATACTAATTTAAGTGTCCTGGATTTACATTTACTATGTTATGTCTAGTCTATGAGATCAGGCTGGGCGAAAGCACTTCATAAAGTGCAACAAATTAAGACAGATACTTTCAGCTGTCTGTAGTAGTAGGGGAGAGAGCTCCTCCTAGGAGGCATTTGACAGTGGTCCTGGAATGGTCATGTAGCCTTCTCCCCTAAGGCAGCTGCAGTAGTGAGCAGTCTCTGCAGTATAATTCATCATCATCAGCATACATCAACATACCTTATGGGAAATATTGTGTCTCAACTAGGCCTCTCTACATGCTAAGTTATAGCAAGACCTCATCTGATGTAGAACTCATTCAATATTCAATGTAGACTAGTAATGTTATATATGTTGACAATGGCAACTTGACAATCTCAGAAACTCACGGCCACTCACTGTGGCAATTTCTGAAAATGCAGTTATGTGAGGTATTTCTCACTAAAATAAACAATTATGTGTATTTACACAGATTTAACACAAAATATTTTATGTCAATATTTTCTGCTTCAAAATACTCTATTATATTGAGTAGATATTATAAACTCTCAATTAGCCTGGCCTGACTGATACAGACATCCTGATGGTTAAAGTATTAATTTACATTCTCCTCACGTAGCTCACAATCAATATGCCACAGTCGTCAATCACACATAACTTTTCCACTTAAGACCAAAACTTAATACCAATGTGTATGACTAAAATATGCAATGCGATAAAAAAAAGAATGGTGAAAGATAGATACAGTTAAATTACAGCAACGTCGACGACACTTCACGACCTTTTTAGAGGTTGCACATTTTACAGGTACACCACGAAAACATGGTGCAATGAATGTCCCGAGCGTCAAGTTATTCTTAATTGACATTAGTCATTGATATGTTTGAGTAGAAGGCTACTTTTCCCATTTGATATTTCACCTATTATCTATAACAATGACCTGCACAGGAACGTGACGTCCTGTTGATTAATTACATGCGAAGGTGTAAAACGTGACACTTGCTGGACACTTACCGGGACATTTGGAAGGCTAAACGTTGCAGAAGGACAGCACGGTATCGGTGAGTCGGTCTGACGGCATGTTACTATAGCATAGCCCACGGATGGGCGATGGGTAGCCTATTACAACGGCGTACTGCAGGCAACACGCTGTTATTGGCACTGCAGTCCGCATACAGACGAGCTTATCTTCGAGATGATCGTCGAGCTTCCCAAGTCAGCTTCGAGTCCCATTAGGTATGGGATCGTCAGGTTGAAATAGACATTACCTGAAATAGATACGCAAAGGCGATGATATGTGGTTCTGAAATGGACAGCTCCTTTAGGTTTTTTTTATGGGAAGGAAAGATGCTGGTAGAGCAGGGTTCCCCAACTGGTGGTCCGCATGCCGAATTTGGCCTGTGGGTTAAAAAAAATTGGGGGACATAACCCAGCTAGCACATTTGGTTCCTTATACATTGTTGTTGTCCCATTGGTTCTGGGAATGAAGCCATGAGTTTCCTGACAGGTAAAATCCAATGTTTTTTAAACGAATATAAGTGAAAATTCCGGCCTCTTCTGGGAAAATAATTTTTTAGGTTGCAGGGAGGTTCAGATTATGTTTTACTATGGTTCCCAATTTTTTTTCCAGGGAGGTTTTATTAAAGATGCACTATGCAGAAATCGCTCTGCTATTTCCTGGTTGCAAAAATTCTCATTGTTTGCCTAATTTCACTTTGTGATAAAACAAGAAAGTATAGTGTAGAGAATCATTGTACCATCTAAACCACTATGAAATATATTTTCCATAACCAGGATAGAGCTACCATGCCATGTTTTTTTAACAGATACAAAGCTGCTCATTTTAGTCTATTCCAACAGATTCCATTTCAAAGGAAACAAACACTCATTAAGATCAGGTGTGGCCAATTAGTACACACTTGAACACACTTAACAAGATAGAGGATAGAGTTGTTGTTGATGCTAAGAATGGAATGTACAGTTGAAGTCGGAAGTTTACATACACCTTTGCATACACCTATAATGTTATTTTGTCAAGTTCCTTAAATGTGGTGAGAATGTTCCAAAGCCAAGCAACTATCCCGCACCATTCCCAGAACGTTGTGGGAAGGTTGTGCAAAAAACCAACAAGCCTCTCACCAACCTCTAAGAAACATATGATTCTCAGAACATTATGTGCTGGGTTGGGAAACAACTGTAATAACACCAGCAAATCAGCACCAAGGGATTTTAATTTTGGAAATCTGTACCAAGGTAATAGATATATATATATATACAGTATATATATATATATATATATATATGTGATCGTATACAAATGTAAGCAAGGTTTAAAATTGTGATGTTTTAGTCAAATATTATATCTGTTTGGGCTTCTTGCGGTCAATTTACAGTCTATAATTAAGTTCCGGCCCCCTGACCATACGCTCAAGAAAAAATGGTCCCGCTGTTGAATCTGGTTGATGATCCCAGCAGTAGAGCGTCTACTGCAACATTCAGTAGGATCATCTATCCTTCCAGACATCACAACACACTAGATCACGCTCGCACCATATCACACCCTCCCTACCAGCTCGAGCCTATGCTCAGTCACTGCAGTCCAGACTGTTATTAGTTTACAGGTATGACAAGTTATTCAGGTGTTGTGCGGAGGGGATCAGTGAACAGTAGGCTCACTAGACTACAGAATGATGTCATTTGATGGCAATGCTGTTGGAAAAGACTTGTCTGACACTGAGAGACTGGGGATATTCTTTGGACTCACAGGCTTTATCCAAACCACCGATAAGGGGATGTCAGATCGATGTACAGATGTAGGATCTTAATTTGATTACTCTTTTATTGCTGAGAATTGTTTTCCTGCACAGGAAATGCAAAATTGTAGTGTATTCGAGGTTTAACAAGGCTTCTAAAGTTTGTAATTTCCACTTAAAAATGTCAGACTTGATTTTCCCTAACTAAAAATGTATAAACCCCTACAAAAAATTACATTAATTAGAATCCACACAATAATTCACATTTCCTGTTGCTGAATGATTATTTCCCTGCTGTAGCAAACTGGTTCATATTAAGATCCTACATATGTATGACATGATTTTGCTTATCGGTACATTAGGTGTCACTCATATTTGTATTGATTTACACAACATACTCCTGGATGAAAACCTGAGATAAGCTAAATATGTTTATGTATTTCATATTGACTTCCTATGGAAAGTTCCTGATGAGAGTGTGGAACCCCCTCATAGATATAGCTAGTAGTACAGGCAAGAGGCTATGATTTAAGTCAGGCGCAGTAAGGGTTTCATATGAAAACTCAACAGAAAGGCAAGATACATTATTCTTTTGTTTTAAATACTTAATTTGAACCCACAAATCACATTACAGTCGAGAAGGACTCCAACATTTCAAAGAAAACAGATATCTGGACACTTCTGGATATAGAAAGCACCTTCTTCATAAAGCTAGGCTGCCATTGACTGCTGACACAGAGCAGTTCATTGCTAGCTGTTTTGCCTTTGTCCTATGCAGGCCAGCAATCTGAAGGCCACCTACTGTCAGCCTGTGTACATGGCCGAGACTCCCAAATATCAGCACCACATGTTTGTACTGATAGCCAAGGCTGTTCAGGTGTGACACAAGTGGATGGCACTTTTTATTTATTGATTTATTTTTGTACTTTTACCCCAATTGGTAGTTACAGTCTTGTCCCATCACTGCAACTCCCGTACGGACTCTGGAGAGGCGAAGGCTGAGAGCCATACGTCCTCTGAAACACAATCCTGCCAAGTCGCACTGCTCGCTTAACCCAGAAGCCAGCCGCACCAATGTGTCGGAGGAAACACTGTACAACTGACGACCGGAATCAGCTTGCAAGCGCCCGGCACGCCACAAGCAGTCGCTAGAGCGCGATGGGACAAGGAAATCCTGGCCGGCCAAACCCTCCCCTAACCCGGACGATGCTCTGCCTCATGGGTCTCCTGGTCACGGCCGGCTTTGACACAGCCTGGGAACGAACCCGGGGCTGTAGTGACGCCTCAAGCACTGTGATGCAGTGCCTTAGACCGCTGCACCACTCTGGAGGCCCATATTTTAGCAACTTGGCAGCAAAGGTCTGCTCCATGTAGGAGCCAAAAGAGCAACCCACTTCCAAAATGAGCACCTCCCTTTGGCCTCCCCCACAACAACAATATCTGGTATATTTGGTATACAAGAAAACAAATCATCATCAACATCAAATCAGCCTCCTCGGACAACTAAATGTTGGTGAATATGCACTGATGGTGGTACTGCCTGTCTCACCTCTCTCACACACACACACACACACACACACACACACACACACACACACACACACACACACACACACACACACACACACACACACACACACACACACACACACACACACACACACACACACCTCTCTCTTATACACATCTAGATGTGTATAAGAGACAGCACACACACACACACACACACACACACACACACACACACACAAACCTCGATATAGGCCTTTTTTGAAATTATGGACGTGACAGGCAACTGCAAAGAATGGAATGCTGCTTCACTGGTTTCCCTGGTAATGAGTGACCGACCCATCTTTGCAAGGCGATGCACTGAACAATGGACTATTTTTTACCGCATATATTAGGCCTAAAATAAAAAACCTCTAAGTTATTTCAGGGGAGTTTGAAGGTAAGGCATTGGTAAAAAAAAAAACGTACTTACAGTAATACATTCCACTGAAAAACATAATAATTGACACCAATTTGAAACTGGTGTGTTAGTGCTGGGATAGAAGAAAATGTGCACTGCCTGGGGGGTCTGAGAAACACTGCGCTGGTGGATCATCATGTCCCCAGGTAACTGAGCAGTAACTCCCACTGTCTCGGTCAGTGTGTGGCACTGCTCTCGAGATCTTCTTCTGCTCTTTACCGCCACCCGTTGGCTTCAGGGGATGATGTAATAAGTAAACCAAAGGGCAGGGAGGTTGGTTGAGAGCAGAGAGACTCATGCCAGCAGCCCTGGCGCCATGCCTGGTAAAAAGCACACCATGAGGCCTTGTTCTAACTTTCACAGCCTGTTCTTCACTTTGTCCTCAAACAAACAATATTCGTTCTATTCCATGAGAACTCCTCTGTGGAATGTTCATCTAGGTTACTCCTAGAATGTTTTTAATTAATTTGGGATGACATCTGTCTGCTGTTGTTGTTGCACTGTAAGTGTAAATGATTTAACAAGGCTTATCCCAAGTGCATTTATTATGTATTGTTTTATGTGTTTAAGTCTTGAGTTATAACATACTGTATCTGCAGACACATTATCTCACACTATGACACCCTAACACAGTGGTTCCCAACCAGGGGTACTAGGACCTGGGGGTACTTGGCTTATCCACAGGGGGTACTTGAGAAGAATCATGAGACCATAGTCCTACTGATAAAATGCTCATGAGGGGGTACTTCAGTGGTACTCCGGGCAGAGATAAATTCAGTTGGTGGTATAATAACCGAAAAAGGTTGGGAACCTTAGCACATCTTAGTTTTGTCCAGAAGATGGCATCATTCTCCTACCAGTAGGTTATTAGCCAGTCTTCTAAACATGGGTTGGTGAATGTGACCAAACTCAAATTCCCACAGTATTATTGGATAAACTGTTGGCCACATCTTCTGGCTACATCATTCTGGTTGAACATGTGTTATGCCAAATGTGTGGGAATACTTTAAAGCTTTTACAATTACAATTTTTGTGATTTAGCAGAAGCTCTCATCCAGAGCAACTTACAGTTAGTGCATTCATCTAAAGATAGCTAGGTGGGACACCCACATATCACAGTCATGGTAAGTACATGTTTCTTCAATAAAGTGGTGGGGGGGGGGGGGTGCTGTGGGATTATTTAAGATACTCTTTGAAGAGGTAGGGTTTCAGATGTTTTTGGGAGATGGGCTAGGACTCTGCTGTCCTAGCTTCAGTGGGAAGCTCGTTCCACAATTGGGGTGCCAAGACAGAGAAGAGCTTGGACTTGGCTGATTGGGAGCTGCCCTCCCGTAGGGGTTGGGGTGTTGGGTTTGAGCATAGCCTGAAGGTAGGGCGGGGTAGTTCCTCTTGCTGTTCTGTTGTAGTGGAAGCAAGCTTAGACTGTAAATAATTATTCAGTAATCCCTATCAGTGGTGGACTGGGACTGGGACTGAGGAGCAAGGCCCAGCCAATCAGAATGAGTTTTCCCCCACAAAAGGCTTCATTCGAAACAGAAATACTCCTCAGTTTCATCATCTGTGTGGGTGGCTGGTCTCAGACGATCCCGCAGGTGAAGAAGCCGGATGTGGAGGTCCTGGGCTGACGTGGTTACACGTGGTCTGCGGTTGTGAGGCTGGTTGGACATACTGCCAAATTCTCAAAAATGATGTTGGAGGCAGTTTATTGTAGAGAAATTAACATTAAATTATCTGGCAACAGAGACATGGTCTACCTCATCTTTTTTAACCAGCTGGAAATACAACTCACAACTCACCACTATAACTGGGCCTCTGCTCTAGCCATTTTGTTTCCCTCCCTGTTGTGCTGTCTGTCTGTCTCAGCATCTTCTCTGCTGTCACTCTGTGCTTCTTGTTGTCTGTCTGTCTGTCTGTCTGTCTGTCTGTCTGTCTGTCTGTCTGTCTGTCTGTCTGTCTGTCTGTCTGTCTGTCTGTCTGTCTGTCTGTCTGCTTAAGCCTTATAAGTTATAAAAGCCAAGCTAACGACTTAAGGCCGGTTTATATTTGGTCTAAAGACATGTCTGTAGACAATTAGAATGTGACAAATGTCGCTAGTCAAAACAACATTTAAATTATTCTCCGGTGGAATGTTTTTAGACCATCGTTGCGACTGTCGGTTACCTTGTCGCACAGACATGAAAAAAGTTACAAGTCTCTGCGACTGTTGCAAGGTTTGTTGTCATGGTTATCGAACTGCCACAGCAACCAGACCAAATCCTTCTGTGACAAGATGATGTAGGAGTTCTAAAATTCTCTGATAGAATGATCTACTTTTATTTTGCCGCACTGTGGCGGTAAGCTATTTTCTGTAAGCTTGCATTAACTTGTAAATAATTATGTTGTGGTGGATTTATTTTCATGTAATAATTCATAAAAAGTAACTAAAGTTAAGAGGTTGTCAGCAATACTCATTATTTGAACTGGCTAGCCAGCTAGCTAACAAGGTAGCAACAAACCAAAAGGACGGCTCATAATAATGGCTGGAACGGCGCGGATGGAATGGCATCAAACACATAGAAACCATGTGTTTGATGTACTTGATACCATTCCACTCATTCTCTCCAGCTATTACCACGAGCCCGTTCTCCCCAATTAACTTCTGGCTAGGCCCCTTTTTTCTCAATTTCCGCCTGAATGACGTGCCCAAAGTAAACTGCCTGTTGCTCAGGCCCTGAAGCCAGGATATGCATATAATTGGTACCATTGGAAAGAAAACACTTAGAATTTAGTAGAAATTTTAAAATAATGTAGGAGAATATAACACAATAGATATGGTAGGAGAAAATCCAAAGAAAAACCAACCGGAATATTTTTATTTTGAGAGACCATCCTCTTAGAATGGCAAGTATAAGGTCATACTGAAAATTAGCTCCCTGGATACAATTCCTATGACTTCCACAGGGTGTCAGCAGTCGATGTTTCAGGCTTGAAACTTCAAAAATGAATAAGAAATATCAGTTTTAATACAGGGACACAGTCTTGGAAATTCGTGTTTGGGTTCGCCATGAAGACAGGATGCACCTGCTAAAATCAGTTTCCTATTGAACATAGTTCTTTTCGTAATAAATATTATAGTTTGATTACATTTTAGGGTATGTGAGGAGTAAATAGAAACGTATTTTGACTTGTTGAAACAAAGTTTAGGGGTAGATTTTCAGATTCCTTTCTCTGCATGTTGAAAGAGTGGATTACTCAAATCGATGGCGCAAACTAAACTGACCTTTTGGGATATAAAGAAGGATTTTATCTWACAAAACGACACTACATGTTATATCTGGGACCCTTTGGATGACAAATCAGAGGAAGATTTTCAAAAAGGAAGTGAATATTTAATCGCTATTTGTGAATTTATGAAACCTGTGCCGGTGGAAAAATATTTTGATGTGGGGGCGCCGTCCTCAAACAATCGCATGGCATGTTTTCGCTGTAATAGATACTGTAAATCGGACAGTGCAGTTAGATTAACACGAATTTAAGCTTTCAACCGATATGACACCTATATGTACCTAAATATCTAATATCCATAATTCTTATGATTATTTATTTGAATTGCGCGCCCTCCAGTTTCACAGGAAGTTGTCCTGCTAGCGGGACGCCTAGCCCTAAAAGTTTTAAGGTGCCACAAACCTCCTGTGGATGACGGAGTCGGAGCAGGTCTCTTTGCTAATGCCGCGTTTGACTTTGAATGTGAGTTTGAAAACCGGGACGGTCTATCTTTGTAGCGTTGCCCACTGATCAGCCAAAGACTCTTTATACGTAGATTAGTATAACACAGGATTTTAAAAAATAAAAAATTACAAGGCCCAAATATTTTGGGGTGTGTCAATTTTGACCAGCCCACTCCCCCCCAAAAATATTTCCAGCCCATCTGGCATTTGCCAGAATTGCCAGATGGCCAATCTGCCCCTGATCCCTATGCCTTTTTATTTTATTTCTTACTCATATTTAAAAATGACTCAGCACCCTTTTACTCAAATCAGGGAGTACATACAGATTGGGATATGTGGGACATAGTTTGACTACACAAACCTTGCAGGTGCTGCTGATAAGACACCATTGTATTCAATGGTTTATTTGTCTGTGATTAGGCGTTAACAGAATTGTACATGCACTTTTGAAATGCAACAGAATTTCAATTTGGTGCATAGGTGCAAATTATCAACAGATGGCATGGCAAACGTCCCCACATTTGAATGTGTATTTCTGTTATATTACGCAGTGATAAAATGACAGGCCTGGGCATATTGATTTTGTAATAATTATTCAGTAATCCCTATGCACCATTTTACTCAAATCAAGGACTAAATACAAATTGGGATATGTGGGACATAGTTTGATTACACAAACCCTGCAGGTGCTGCTGATAAGTCACCATTGTAATTAATGCATTGGTTTCTGTGGGCAATTAGTAGGCAGTGTAATTTCTATAGGACTACCTTTGACAATAGTTGCCAAGTGTATGCAGTTCTTGACAGTTCATTCAATGTTTATTAATAGTGCATAACTGATAATATAACTATTCCCTGTCTGACTGGCCAACGCATCCCTAGATGGGACTCAATATGTTTGGCATGGAATCAGTCAAACTGAATGAAACATGTGAACAATTTGGCCTATGTTTCAATCATGAGGCAAATCCTAGTCATTGATTGACCATCCAGTCGAGAGCACCATGAGAGCACGACTAAACGTCTGATTCAAGCTCCGCCTTCTCTCCTTCCATCACTTTCCCTTTCAGTCCGCGAGACAGAGGGGACGTGCCATACACATAGACATTATAACCAGGCCATACAGTCACTAGGACGTGCTCGCGCTCGGCCACCGTGCGTGAGTGACAGTCGGGAAGTGCATCTCTACTGCATCCTTCCATCTGCTCCGAAACTGAGAGAATTCAGTTGGTATCTGTTGGTTTGTTAAATTAATCGTGGGCTTTTTAAGCAGTTTGATAAATGTTAAAAGGGTGAAAACATAGACCAGGAGTTTGAACGGGAAGAAACTGACATTGTTACGAAAATGAACGAGACAGAGAACATCCCACTTGCAGAATACGATTTCGAAAGAAAATTCGATGAAAAGGGGGCTCTCGAATGGATGCAAGAAAACTGGTAAGTAGACTACCAATTCACCCAAACACATCTGGATAAAAGAGTAGCCTAGCCTACGTGGTCTAAAGCCGGGGAATTCTCCCCCCGTCGCCGCCAATGTTGGCTGAGCTCTCATCCACACACAATGTCATTATTTAGCCTACACGCCATGCAGGCACATTTTTTTTATTGCCCACATTCGTCAATTTGATTCCTAACTGTCGCATACTTTTTCCATTCATAGGCTACCGAAGAGTGCATACAATGTGTTGTGTGGGTTTTGATTATGCTACAAAGTAACGTTTAGTCAATAATTTATACATAAGACTACTACAGATACAATTATCTTTAAGGATACTGTACAGGGGCAGACTGGGACAAGAATTCGACCCTGGCATTTTACTAGACCACGTCACTGGGTGTGCCACCAACTCACCACCAACCATGCACACACAACCCATCACCACAAATACACTCTACTACACTCTGACCCTACAAACCCTACTTAGACACAGGCAGTAATGCTAACACATAACATTGGCAGTGCAGTACAGCGTTTCTCAGCTATTTCTGTTCCAGTGACTGGCGGGACATGGTCCTCCTCTTTTTTAACCAGCTTATGTTTACAACAAATACAATATGTAAAAACACCACTGGAGATACAACTCTCCACTATAACTGGGCCTCTGCTCTAGCCATTTTGTTTCCCTCCCTGTTGTGCTATCTGTCTGTCTCAGCATCTTCTCTGCTGTCACTCTGTGCTTCTTCTTGTTCTCTGTCTGTCTGTCTCCATGTCTGCTTAACACATATATGTTAGAAAATCCAAGCTAATGACTTAGGCTATAGTTGCTATATTATACTTTCAAAATATGACTAATTTCCAGATTTTTTTGTGGTCAATAGAGATGAATTACATACATCTTTATGTGCACTAACTCATATCATTGGCTAATTCATTTGGGGTTCAACACCTGAGGAAGTGGAAACTCAAAACACACTCAAACAACTAGATTAATATGATACCCACTGCTAATAGCCATGTACAGTAATCCCTCGTTTATCGCGGGGGTTACGTTCCGAAAATGACCCGCGATAAGTGAAATCCGCGAAATAGAAAACTTTTTTTTTTTTTACAATTAGCAACTATTACATGTATACAAATACAGTGACTCACGTGTAGGCCGTTTCGTCGACATTATGGGTTTAGGAGATGTTCGAAATTACAAGATAATTTGGCCAACTTAATGTAAATTTGCCAAGCTGTTTTATGTACGTACACATAACTGCACGAGACGACAAAATGATAGCACAATTCGTAGCATGTTTTGATACAAGAAGCGGGAGTGAGTTTTTAGCGAATCAGAATGCAGAGCACAATGCACCAAAAAAAAAAAAAAAATGCATTATGAAAATCCGCGAAATAGCGAATCCGCGATAAGTGAACCGCGAAGTGGCGAGGGATCACTGTATTCATCCATTAGAAATAACAATGATACCTACAGAAAGCCTCCTCTCGTTGACAGGGACAAGGGGACGACGCATCCGAAGCTGTGTTTTTCCCACAATTGCGTTTTGAAATGTTATACGATCAGAACACATTTTCCTCTCTAGCGCACAGGAAAGAGGATAGTGGCTCGCTCATTACAGCAGCAGGCCCCAGTGGAACAGGCACAGGGGCAGGGCAGACACTTTCATTACAGGAATCATGAGGATAACTGTTTGATCAAATCATGGTTTTAGCCGCCCCAAAAAAGGAAGCTGAAATTGTAGAATGTGCTCTTTCTACTTTATAGGCACCGTTTCCATTTTGTTTTTTACAATCCATGAGCTTGGCTATCTAACTGATGAGTTGGAGCAGTTCTCTTTGCTGATGCCACGTTTGACTTTGAATGTGAGTTTGAGTGACCTCAGCTCAGCCTGTCAGAAAAACGGGCTGGCCCATCTGGGTATGGGTGCAGGCCGTTGCCCACTGATCAGCCAAAGGCTCATTATAGATTAATATAATAGAGAAATTGCTCAATCTTTAAAAAAAATAACAGGCCCATGGCCTGCAGGCCATGCCCCCAAAAAGTATAATATATGTACACTACCGTTCAAAAGTTTGGGGTCACTTCAGAAGAAAGTTATTTGTTACCACAATATGACGGGAAACTCAATGTATAGCCTGTCATACTGCTGTTCACTTCAGTTTGTGTAACATGCACATGCAGTCACATGCAATGAATGATTACTAAATATCAAATGTGATGATTACTGTTAAATACATAGGCGTAGATACATTATAGGATATCAATAGGCCTACATTTTCTAACTGTTTTAATATCAACCCAAAGGCATGTCACCTCTCCCCATCAAATTAGTGTAGGTCTCAAGTGTTTCTCTTTGTGTCCAGTGGAAAAAGGGAGTCATTTTTGTCCGCAGTTAACATATCACTAAGGAAACGTTGAGACCTAGTAAGACCACATTCTTGCACAGACTTACTTTGGCTCCTTGTTTGCATTTTCTGACTGAGAGACAGTGTTGTGTTTCAGTTTCAGTGGCAAGCAAGCTGTCAAATGTGGATTGTAAAAGTCCAGGGGTATATTCAAGAAACGTTTTGCTGTTGCAAAACTCTAAAACAGAACGAAACGGGGAAGGACCTATCTGAATTTGTCCAATAGAAACTCTTGTTTTGCTCTGTTTGCTTCCGTTTCATTCTTAAACGGTAAACAGTTTCCGTAATGAATACGCTCCTGTAAATGTGCAGTGCTGGCCAAGTTATTTCACCCTGTTTCACCCTGCCCATGCATTCCTCAGATCGAGCTGATGTGTGTAGGCTACAGCAACGCATCAAAAGGGGAGGAGCCGGAGAAGCTTAAAACCACATCTAGTGCAGCACAGGGAAACCAATGCTTTGCTTGCATGTGACATCCAAGCCTACGACTGTAATTAATGTCCTAGACTTCTGCTTTCTGGGAACATTTGCTCCCACAGGACCCTCCCTTTCTCTCTTTCGAGGAGTAAAAGATGGTGGCCCACACATTGTATTTGTCCTGACTCCTTCACCTCAAAAGGATACAATGACTGCTTCTTGTCGCTTCATTATCTCTCTCTCCCTCTGTATTGGCCATCACACATTCCCTCTCTGTAATGCATAGACACAGTGGTGTTATTGCTCCTAATGCTTCCCTATAGAATCCTTCATCAGTCTAATGACAGTTTCATCCTCCCTTTGGGACAGACAGAGAATGACCACTGAAGCCCTACTGTATTTAGCGATGCATATAGCCCTACTAAACTGGGTCAAACAACAACATCTTCTCGGTCTAATATGCTCTGTCAATCTGGATTAGTCATCTGGTCTGTCCTCAAAGTAAACCCCCTCTGCAGTACACACATCATCGCTTTTTAGTATTCAGCCCTTTTCGGCTCAATTGAACTTTTTGGTTAAAAGAAATGTGTCCAGTCAGTGATCTGTCTAGTATTCTTACTGCAACCCGCTCCCAGCTGTTTTCACATAGCCTCACAGTTGATTTTAGACCGGAGTGATGTTTACTCAGTCTAATTGCCTCATTACCCACGGGCTGCAGTAGTAGAAGTTCTTGTCCGTATGTCAACTTCTAAACTCGGTTAGTCCTTGGCTCCATGACTACGAATGGGGATGGGGACTGTAAAATAGAGCCTTGGCATGGATGGACAGAAGTCAGAGTGGTCTACAGGCCATGTCACTGCCATGTGCCCAGTGGACCAGCCCAATCTTGATCTCTGTAATCTTTTTTAATAGTATGAATTTATATACAGTTGAAGTCGGAAGTTTACATACACTTAGGTTGGAGTCATTAAAACTTGATTTTCAACCACTCCACAAATTTCTTGTTAACAAACTATAGTTTTGGCAAGTCGGTTAGGACATCTACTTTGTGCATGACACAAGTAATTTTTCCAACCATTGTTTGCAGACAGATTATTTCACTTATAATTCACTGTATCACAATCAAAAGAAATCAGCCAAGACCTCAGAAAACAAATTGTAGACTTCCACTAGTCTGGTTCATCATTGGGAGCAATTTCCATACGCCTGAAGGTACCACGTTCATCTGTACAAACAAAAGTATGCAAGTATAAACACCATGGGACCACGTAAATCAATCCCAGAATGACAGCAAAGGACCTTGTGAAGATGCTGGAGGAAACAGGTACAAAAGTATCTATATCCACAGTAAAACGAGTCCTATATTGACATAACCTGAAAGACACTCCGCAAGGAAGAAGCCACTGCTCCAAAACCGCCATAAAAAAGCCAGACAACGGTTTGCAACTGCACATGGGGACAAAGATTGTACTTTTTGGAGAAATGTCCTCTGGTCTGATGAAACAGAAATAGAACTGTTTGGCCATAATGACCATCGTTATGTTTGGAGGAAAAAGGGGTAGGCCTGCAAGCTGAAGAACACCATCCCAACCGTGAAGCACAGAGGTGGCAGCATCATGTTGTGGGGGTGCTTTGCTGCAGGAGGGACTGGTGCACTTCACAAAATAGATGGCATCATGAGGGAGGAAAATTATGTGGATATATTGAAGCAACATCTCAAGACATCAGTCAGGAAGTTAAAGCTTGGTCGCAAATGGGTCTTCCAAATGGACAATGACCAATGACCAATGACCATACTTCCAAAGTTGTGGCAAAATGGCTAAAGGACAACAAAGTCAAGGTATTGGAGTGGCCATCACAAAGCCCTGACCTCAATCCTATAGAACATTTGTGGGCAGAACTGAAAAAGTGTGTGCGAGCTAGGAGGCCTACAAACCTGACTCAGTTACACCAGCTCTGTCAGGAGGAATGGGCCAAAATTCACCCTTATTGTGGGAAGCTTGTGGAAGGCTACCCAAAACGTTTGACACAAGTTAAACAATTTACAGGCAATGCTACCAAATACTAATTGAGTGTATGTAAACTTCTGACCCACTGGGAATGTGATGAAAGAAATAAAAGCTGAAATAAATCATTCTCTCTACTATTATTCTGACATTTCACGCTCTTATAATAAAGTGGTGATCCTAACTGACCTAAAACAGGGAATTTTTACTCTGATTAAATGTCAGGAATTGTGAAAAACTGAGTTTAAATGTATTTGGCTAAGGTGTATGTAAACTTCCGACTTCAATTGTAGATGATTGAGTTTAGCTTAGCTCGCCTCGTGGCTTGCTGTGTACATTCAGCGTACTGCCACCAAGCAAAAGGAACTAGAAATGTCAACTGCAGTGCCAATCCCAAAAGTCTGCTAAAGACTGACTCATCCATTCACAATGATCATTATTCACGTACATGCATTGTTGGAGTTTAAACTAGATTAAAGCTTGTTTGCATTTCCACCCTGCTCTCATCTAAATCATGACCTAGGACACTGGTAGTTACAGTAATCACCTGTGAACTGGGTTGGTGACATGTTTTACATTTTGTTTTCCTTAATAGGAGCAAGTCCTTTATGTTCTGTGGGCTATATGCTGCGATCATATTCGGGGGCCAACACTTCATGAGAGAGAGGCCCAAGCTAAACCTACGTCGACCCCTCGTCCTCTGGTCACTCAGTCTGGCCATCTTCAGGTGAGTGACACACTGACCACTGTGTTTCAGTATATGGCTTTATGTGTTTTTCTAGGCATCATCAAACCAATCAATCAATCAACCAATCAGTGTGATTGAAGCTCTTACTGAACGTTGGTGGTGGTTAGCCTCGTTATCCTCCCTCATCCTTGCTAACCTCAGCAAGGGAAATGTTGTCCACAAAAAGGTTTGTATATAAACTCAGCAAAAAAAGAAACGTCCCTTTTTCACGACCCTGTCTTTCAAAGATAATTCTTAAAAATCCAAATATCTTCACAGATCTTCATTGTAAAGGGTTTAAACACTGTTTCCCATATTTGTTCAATGAACCATAAACAATTAATGAACATACACCTGTGGAACGGTCGTTAAGACACTAACAGCTTACAGACAGTAGGCAATTAAGGTCACAGTTATGAAAACGTAGGACACTAAAGAGGCCTTTCTACTGATTCTGAAAAACACCAAAAGAAAGATGCCCAGGGTCCCTGCTCATCTGCGTGAACGTGCCTTAGGCATGCTGCAAGGAGGCATAAGGACTGCAGATGTGGCCAGGGCAATAAATAGCAATGTCCGTACTGTGAGACGCCTAAGACAGAGCTACAGGGAGACAGGACAGACAGCTGATCGTCCTCGCAGTGGCAGACCACGTGTAACAACACCTGCACAGGATCGGTACATCCGAACATCACACCTGCGGGACAGGTACAGGATGGCAACAACAACTGCCCGAGTTACACCAGGAATGCACAATCCCTCCATCAGTGCTCAGACTGTCCGCAATAGACTGAGAGAGGCTGGACGGAGGGCTTCTCGGCCTGTTGTAAGGCAGGTCCTCACCAGACATCACCGGCAACAATGTCGCCTATGGGCACAAACCCACCGTCGCTGGACCAGACAGGACTGGCAAAAAAGTGCTCTTCACTGACGAGTCCCAGTTTTGTCTCACCAAGGGTGATGGTCAGATTCACGTTTATTGTCGAAGGAATGAGCGTTACACCGAGGCCTGTACCTTGGAGCGGTATCGTTTTGGAGATGGAGGGTCCATCATGGTCTGTGGTGGTGTGTCACAGCATCATCGGACTGAGCTTGTTGTCATTGCCAGCAATCTCAACGCTGTGTTTTACAGGGAAGACATCCTCCTCCCTCATGTGGTACCCTTCCCGCAGGCTCATCCTGACATGACCCTCCAGCGTGACAATGCCACCAGCCATACTGCTTGTTCTGTGCGTGATGTCCTGCAAGACAGGAATGTCAGTGTTCTGCCATGGCCAGCAAAGAGCCCGGATCTCAATCCCGTTGAGCACGTCTGAGACCTGTTGGATCGGAGGGTGAGGGCTAGGGCCATTCCCCCCAGAAATGTCCGGGAACTTGCAGGTGCCTTGGTGGAAGAGTGGGGTAACATCTCACAGCAAGAACTGGCAAATCTGGTGCAGTCTATGAGGAGGAGATGCACTGCAGTACTTAATGCAGCTGATGGCCACACTAGATACTGACTGTTACTTTTGATTTTGACCCCCCTTTGTTCAGGGACACATTATTCCATTTATGTTAGTCACATGTCTGTGGAACTTGTTCAATTTATGTCTCAGTTGTTGAATCTTGTTATGTTCATACAAATATTTACACATGTTAAGTTTGCTGAAAATAAACGCAGTTGACAGTGAGACGTTTATTTTTTAGCTGTGTTCAGAACTAGTTCTCTCTGAGAATTAACCGAAACAGTGTTTAAACTAAACACACATGAACTATGTAAAAATAGTGATTTCTAGAGCGATATCTCAAAACTTCTCCTTTATAACACCTCTTCTTTAAGGATCCACGAGAAGGAGATTCTTTGTGCAGATTTAAAGTAAACATCTACATTTAAGTTCAGAAGATTAGAAACACTTGTAGGACAATTTGTGAGTAATGGAGGGGTAACAATGTACTGTAGAAATGGGTCTACTTGAGAGAATGTTCAGGTCAATTCAAGGCCTGTCAACTGTCAACACATTCTTTTGTGGATTTGTTGGCTATGCTATCTGTACACACTTACTACATAAAGAGAAATTAGTGTCTGATAATGCAGTTTTAGGATCATTACAGGTACACTCTTAGAAAAAAGGGTACCAAAGGGGTTCTGTGGCTGTCAAATCAAATCAAATTGTATTTATCACATGTGCCGAATACAACAGTAGACCTTACAGTTAAATGCTTAATTACAAGTAGTGATGCACCGATATGAAATTTTTGGCCAATGCCGATATCCGATATTTTCCTTGCCAAAAAAACGATACTGATAACCGATATTAAACATTTTTGCGGCCTTTTAAGCATTCTCAACCAGGATTTCTATGAAACGCCGTTTGGGTCTTTGCGTGTCAAAAAATATAGTGTTATTAACACTATTTGACGTTTCAAATAACACTATTTGACGTGTCAAATAAGAATGTTGACCAATCAGGACCTGAATATGACTGCACGTCACATAGTAATTTAACGTGTTCATATATTTTTTACATAGTGATTACACATTGATTACACTATCACTCGTATTTCATACATCACAACGATTCATCGATACGTATGCTATGATGCTGGTAAAGTTGTCTCGCATACCTACAGTTGTCACGTTTCTGACCTTATTTCCTTTGTTTAGTCTTTATTTAGTTGGTCAGGACGTGAGCTGGGTGGGTATTATCTATGTTGTCTGTTTCTATGTGGGGTTTTTGTTTGGCCTGATATGGTTCTCAATCAGAGGCAGTGTTAGTCATTGTCTCTGATGGGAACCATATTTAGGTAGCCTGTTTTTGTAGTGTGTTCAAGAATCAATTGTACGATATCTAATTTCTAAGTAAAACAATTGCTGTAGCAGTTGTAGATGGCCCCTTTAAGAGGAGTCAGGGCTGTTTGGTGTGCCACAGAGGTGCATCATCATCATCCGTGCCCATGCCCTCTGCTGAGCCAGCTGTTAATCCTAATCACAGAGCCGTGGTTAACCTGCCCACTCAATCCCACTGCTGCTAGCTGGACAGGATAGCGTGTCCTCGGTATATGAAACACTTCACCTTTACCAATGATGATGTTGGTGTTAGGTAGTTACCATAGATAATGTATTGATAGGTAGTTACCAATGATGATGTTGGTGTTAGGTAGTTACCATAGATAATGTATTGATAGGTAGTTACCCATGATGATGTAGGTGTTAGGTAGTTACCATAGATAAGTATTGATAGGTAGTTACCAATGATGATGTTGGTGTTAGGTAGTTACCATAGATAATGTATTGATAGGTAGTTACAATGATGATGTGGTGTTAGGTAGTTACCATAGATAATGTATTGATAGGTAGTTACCAATGATGATGTTGGTGTTAGGTAGTTACCATAGATAATGTATTGATAGTAGTTACCATGATGATGTTGGTGTTAGGTAGTTACCATAATAATGTATTGATAGGTAGTTACCAATGATGATGTTGGGTTTAGGTAGTTACCATAGATAATGTATTGATAGGTAGTTACCAATGATGATGTGGTGTTAGGTATTACATAGATAATGTATTGATAGGTAGTTACCAACGATGATGTTGGTGTTAGGTAGTTACCATAGATAATGTATTGATTAGGTAGTTACCAATGATGATGTTGTGGTTAGTAGTTACCATAGATAATGGTATTGATAGGTAGTTACAATGATGAATGTGGTGTTAGGTAGTTACCATAGATAATGTATTGATAGGTAGTTACCAATGATGATGTTGGTGTTAGGTAGTTACCATAGATAATGTATTGATAGGTAGTTACCAATGATGATGTTGATGTTAGGTAGTTACCATAGATAATGTATAGGTAGGTAGTTACCAATGATAAGATAGTTATAGGTAATAGGTAAGGTAATTAATTACCACGTCTGACACCAACTGACACCGACACCGTCTCCATGCACACTCACACACACAAACACTCACGCCATCATTTTCTCACTCACACATAATATGCACATACATTTATACTGACTCTACACATCCGCACACACCCTCTCACATGCAAGCTGCTGCTACTCTGTTTATTTTATATCCTGTTGCCTAGTCACTTTACCCCTATACATAATTACCTCCATCACTCCGGTATCCCTGCACATGTACTGTAAATATGGTATTGGAACTGACTTTTTAAATATTTCCTGTATATTGTCTGCTTACCTACTTACTTTATTGTGTATTTCATATTTCTTATTCTTATTTCTCGTGTTTGTTTGTGCTTTTCAATTTTTTTCTAGTTGCTGGGTTTTGCGTTTGCAAGAAAGGCATTTCACTGTACTTGTGCATGTGACATTAAAACTTGGAGTGAATGGAATGTTATCAAAACACACATGGTTTTTATACGTTTGATACCATTCCATTCACTCCATTCCAGCCATTATTATGAGCCGTCCTCCCCTCAGCAGCCTCCACTGTTCCGCACCCTCAACCCACTTGGTTCTCTCGCTTTGTGTGTTGTTCCCATTGTTTGACTGAGGTGTTCAGTTACATGGGTTTGAAGATGGCTTCCTGGAGTATTACTGGACCATTACAGGCCTTGAGATTTACAATTGATCTGTAAAGAGAGGTGCTGTGTTTTCATAGGGTCGTCCCAACTGAGACGACGTCACGCTGTACGTAGGAGCCGCAGTGTGTTTCAGATGAGAAGGAAAGCTATAAATCGATAGTGTTTACTAAGCAGACACATCCTGTTGACAAAGTAAGAGCATGTGTGTCTAAGTCTTTGTTGGACTTAACGGAGGTCTAAAACAGTTGGAGACGGAGGGGGGGGGGGACAGCCAGCTGGAGATGTGACCCACTGATATGTCTTATCTCGTTTGTCTTGGTTTCAGATTTCGAGCGCCATGGCAACCGCAACAGTGACCGTTCATATAGTTGAGAGCTATATCACTTTGCATCATGGCACCGCAAAGCTGACAGTATAAAATATAGTTGAGCGGCGTATTTTGCGTTACGTTATGACAACCACAAAGCTGACAGTTCAGGTGTATCGTATAGCAGCAAGTTAGAAATATGAGCTGAATTCGTGAACAAAAATACTTACTTATGGTCAACTCTGATCGACCATGGGCATTATACTTGTGTTGATGTTTTTTCTTATACCAATTACTTGTATGTAACTGTGAATTCCCTATAGTTAGACTGAGCAAATCTAATACACTTTTATTTTATCCCATGCGCCGAATACAACAGGTATACAACGAATACAACCTTACCGTGAAATGCTTACTTACTAGCCCTTAACCAACAATGCAGTTCAAGAAATAGTGTTAAGAAAATATTGACTAAATATACTAAAGTAAAAAATTAAATAAAAAGTAACACAATAAAATAACAATACCGAGGCTATATACAGGGTGTATCGGTACCGAGTCAATGTGTGGGGGGTACATGTTAGTTGAAGTAGTTTGTACATGTAAGTATAGGGGTAAAGTGACTATGCACAGATAATAAATAGCGAGTAGCAGCAGTGTTAAATCTAAGGGGGGAAGGGTGGGAGTCAATGTATATTTTCTGGGTAGCCATTTGATTAATTGTTCAGCAGTCTTATGGCTTGGGGGTAGAAGCTGTTAAGGAGCCTTTTGGACCTAGACTTGGCGCTCCGGTACCGCTTGCTGTGCGGTAGCAGAGAGAACAGTCTATGATTTGGGTCACTGGAGTCTTTGACAATTTTTCAGGCCTTCATCTGACACCGCCTAGTATATACAGTTGAAGTCGGAAGTTTACATACACTTAGGTTTGGAGTCATTAAAACTCGTTTTTCAACCACTCCACAAATTTCTTGTTAACAAACTATAGTTTTGGCAAGTCGGTTAGGACATCTACTTTGTGCAAGTAATTTTTCCAACAATTGTTTACAGACAGATTATTTCACTTATAATTCACTGTATCACAATTCCAGTGGGTCAGAAGTTTACATACACTAAATTGTCTGTGCCTTTAAACAGCTTGGAAAATTCCAGAAAATTATGTAATGGCTTTAGAAGCTTCTGATAGGATAATTGACATCATTTGAGTCAATTGGAGGTGTACCTGTGTATGTATTTCAAGGCCTACCTTCAAACTCAGTGCTTCTTTGCTTGACATCATGGGAAAATCAAAAGAAATCAGCCAAGACCTCAGAAAAATAATTGTAGACCTCCACAAGTCTCTCCAAGAGATGAACGTACTATGGTGCAAAAAGTGCAAATCAATCCCAGAACAACAGCAAAGGACCTTGTGAAGATCCTGGAGGAAACAGGTACAAAAGTATCTATATCCACAGTAAAACGAGTCCTATATCGACATAACCTGAAAGGCCGCTCAGCAAGGTAGAAGCCACTGCTCCAAAACCGCCATAAAAAGCCAGACTACGGTTTGCAACTGCACATAGGGACAAAGATCGTACTTTTTGGAGAAATGTCCTCTGGTCTGATGAAACAAAAATAGAACTGTTTGGCCATAATGACCATCGTTATGTTTGGAGGGAAAAGGGGGAGGCTTGCAAGCTGAAGAACAACATCCCAACCGTGAAGCACGGGTGGCAGCATCATGTTGTGGGGGTGCTTTGCTGCAGGAGGGACTGGTGCGCTTTACAAAATAGATGGCATCATGAGGGAGGAAAATTATGTGGATATATTGAAGCAACATCTCAAGACATCAGTCAGGAAGTTAAAGCTTGGTCGCAAATGGGTCTTTCAAATGGACAATGACCCCAAGCATACTTCCAAAGTTGTGGCAAAATGGCTTTAAGGACAACAAAGTCAAGGTATTGGAGTGGCCATCACAAAGCCCTGACCCCAATCCCATAGAAAATGTGTGGCCAGAACTAAAAAAGCGTGTGCGAGCAAGGAGGCCTACAAACCGGACTCAGTTACACCAGCTTTGTCAGGAGCAATGGGCCAGAATTCACCCAACTTATTGTGGGACGCTTGTGGAAGGCTACCCGAAACGTTTTACCCAAGTTAAACAATTTAAAGACAATGCTACCAAATACTAATTGAGTGAATGTAAACTTCTGACACCCTGGGAATGTGTTAAAATAAAGTGGTGATTCTAACTGACCTAAGACAGGGAATTGTTACTGGGATTAAATGTCAGGAATTGTGAAAAACTGAGTTTAAATGTATTTGGCTAAGGTGTATGTAAACTTCCGACTTCAACTGTAGGTCCTGGATGGCAGGAAGCTTGGCCCCAGTGATGTACTGGGCCTTACGCACTACCCTCTGTAGTGGCATATGGTCGGATGCCAAGCAGTTGCCATACCAGGCGGTGATGCAACCGGCCAGGATGCTCTCGATGGTGCAGCTGTAGAACTTTTTGAGTATCTGTGTACCCATGCCAAATCTTTTCAGTCTCCTGAGGGGGAAAATGTATTTTCGTGCCCAGTTCATGACTGTCTTGGTGTGTTTGGACCATGATAGTTTGTTGATAATGTGGACACCAAGGAACTTGAAACAGATGCACTTGACACTATCTCTTTAGTAAATCTATGTGTTTCATTCCACAGTATCATCGGAGCGGTCAGAACCGGTTGGTACATGTTCCATGTCCTCAACAAAAGCGGTTTTAAGCAGTCGGTGTGTGACACCAGCTTCTACAGCGCCCCTGTCAGCAAGTTCTGGGCCTACGCCTTCGTCCTGAGCAAGGCCCCAGAGCTGGGTAAGGAATGTCCCAAATAGGGTCCCGTTCTGAATGCTTCAGATAGATATATGTCATGTGGAACAGACATACTTCTTTGTCATGCAGTAAGAATAGTCAGCTCGACTCGAGCTGATCTATACAAGACAATTCTATATACTTAATGTGACCCTGGCCCACGAATGGGAGAGATGGAGGGGGTTGTAATTGGTCAATTATGTCAGAGGACAAATCAGAGAAAAGGAGGCTGGCGCAGGACAAAAAAACAAACTTGAAACAATTTGTCTATTTATGTGATTCCGGAAGCACTTGGAAGTTTGTAGTGCACTTACATTGATCAGCGGAGGCCTATTACCTCAAGAGCTATGTGGCTGCAAGGTGATGCCATTTCCTCTCCCAGAGCAGTAATCTAGTCACTTATGCCTATCTGTCAGTCAGACAGGGGATGCAAAAGCGCTGGTAAATGGACAGAGATGCTGACTGACTGCGCTATGTCTCTTCCTGAGCAAGAGACAGGAAGGGCATGCTCGCGTTCTAGAATGGGACAGATGTTCAATATATTAAGCCTGTTTAGTTTGTACTGTACAGGGTGTGCGGTTTGAGTTTATTGGAGTGCTGTTAAGATGTTGTTGTATGCTGCTTCCTAATATGGTGTGTGTGTGTGTGTGGTGTGTGTGTGTGTGTGGTGTGTGTGTGTGTGTTGTGTGTTGTGTGTGTGTGTGTGTGTGTGTGTGTGTGTGTGTGTGTGTGTGTGTGTGTGTGTGTGTGTGTGTGTGTTGTGTGTGTGTGTGTGTGTGTGTGTGGTTGCTTTACTGTACTTTTTGAGGACCACAAACAGACATCCCATCTTTCCAGGTCATTTTTGGAAGTGAGGTCCAAATATCCAGTCCTCACAATGTTTTTCTTCTACTGTGTGTGGTCACTAGTGCTTGAGAGAGTGAAAGTGATCAAACATCAGAGTATAACTAAGTGATTTCTCTCCCTCCCTCCCTCCCTCCCTCCCTCCCTCCTCCCTCCTCCCTCCCTCCCTCCCTCCCTCCCTCCCTCCCTCCCTCCCTCCCTTCCCTCCCTCCTCTCCCTCCCTCCCTCCCTCCCTCCTCAGGTGACACGGTGTTCATCGTGCTCCGTAAGCAGCGCCTCATCTTCCTCCATTGGTACCACCACATCACAGTGCTGGTCTACTCCTGGTACTCCTACAAGGACCAGGTGGCAGGTGGCGGCTGGTTCATGACCATGAACTACCTGGTCCACTCCTTCATGTACACCTACTACGCTGCCCGGGCTGCGGGCTACCGGGTGCCGCGACCCTGCGCCATGGTCATCACGGCCACCCAGATCATGCAGATGATGATGGGGCTTGCTGTCTTAGGCTTGGTTTACCACTGGATGCACGAAGTGCGCTGTCCCTCCTACATGCCCAACATCGCCTGGGGCTCGCTCATGTACCTCAGCTACCTGGTCCTGTTTGCCTCGTTCTTCTACAAGTCCTACCTCAAGGGCGCCGCTTACAAGGTTGGCAAGGGATCCAAGGCCGAGTAGGGGCTGGATTCGTCAGAGGCAAGTTGCACACTGGGCAAGTCATATTAGAGTGTGTGCCTAATTGAGAAGAATATCGCGTTGTGCCATGATGTGAGTCACAACTGGTTTTAATGGTTGCTGAGTACATGGCAATTGTGACAAGCCATTTTTTCCCCCACCCCGACTTTATATAGCTGTAGCTTATCTAACGAACTAGAACCATGGATTACATGTTATTAGAACGGTCGTTGAGAGTGGACCGGGGAACCAGTGCATGGTCAACACAGTTTAATATACTATGATCGATGGATGGAAGAAAGGGAGGAGACAGATAGAGAGAGAGGACAGTTTGTGTTTGACTAATGTACTACTCGCTTCATTTTGATTTCTTGGCTTCGTTAATCAATCTCTTTGACCAGCTGCTTCAGTCAGAGTCCAGTGAAAAACAGCCATATGTGGCCTGAGGCGTCTCCAAGGGCAGTTTACAACCGCGTTTGCAGTCTGCACGTTCATTGAATTTGACAGTCACAGGTGTTCATTCATACAGAAAGAAAGACTCCTTTTGAAATCTGGTGCTTTTTAGACCAGCGCTGAGAATTCTCTCACTAACTTATAGGAAGTATATTGAAGTGATGATAAAAAGTCATTAATGAAGGATAATTTTTCTGTTTTAGTTGTAGGGAATTTTCTGGGAATGGGTGGGAGGAGATGAGCGCACTGAAGGGATTGACACTCAGAACAATGTGTCCAATGTAAATAATATATCTTAAGAATGTATTTATTTTCTTAAAATATCAAGTCTCTGGTGGTACTTAAAGTGTACCAGGAAATAGTGTGACTCACTAAGGTTCTGCCTGTCTTAAATTGTGCAGTTTGAGTTTTGCACTTTTGTATTTGAAACAGTTTTCTTTACATCACAACAATGCACTATATTGTTTAGTTTTTTTTAAAGTCTTTCTACATTTGTTCATTAAAGAAAGGGAAGTCCCCTGGCACCACATTGCTTCTTAAAGGGAAAAGTCATGAAGGTTATCTTTGCTTCTTAAAGGGAAGGTCATGGAGGTTATCTTTGCTTCTTAAAGGGAAGGTCATGGAGGTTATCTTTGCTTCTTAAAGGGAAGGTCATGAAGGTTATCATAATGTCTGTGTGGTAAGAGTTGCATTGTCATATAAGAACTATTTGGGTCTAGGAGGTAAACTTTTTTTGATTTCCACATTTGATAGATATTCCTTTTCTACGTGGTAGAAGAAAATATCCATATTCTTATATACCAGTATGAAAACCAAGGATAGGAGGATAGGTTATAACGTTACACAAAGACACACATTCCTTTTTCTTTCCTCCTACTTTAAATATGACCACCAGTGTAGATTGGATAGGGGCTCAGGTCAAGACAGCGAAATAGGTTTTGTTGTTGTCTAAATCTAGTAGATGCAGAAAGTAGTGTCTTGTAAGCACACCTAACCACTAGTGAGTTTTAACCCTTGGCAGCTTTTGTGTGTCTTCCTTTATGTTTATTATAGAGCTGTACTGTATTATCTCCCTCCTACCCATAATCCTAGAGCCATACTGGTGTGAGCACATGTTCTTTAATGTATGTTTGTATCACACTGAGAGTAGTTACCATGGCTTAAAGTACAGGGACTCTTTTGAAGGGTAATGGTAACTACTAACAATTGCCTAACACTTGCCTTCATAAGCACTACTTATAACCCCCATAACCCAAGCTGTGACTTCAAGTGTCATAGATCTCATACTCTATCTGTGGGTTTATTAGCTTCCAACACAAAGTGAGACAGTCTAGCCTTTACACAACTGGTAGTCGCCAAATGTCTTAAAGGGAAATTTCAAAATTGTTCAACCTCATATCCATCATTTCCAGCACTACTCCAACGTCATGCATCATCTGGTGTGCATCGTGTGATTTTAACTAAGTAGTAGGCAATGCCTACTCATCATTGGTTGAAATCACACCAGATGATGCCATTGGAAAAATGTACCTTCCTTCATCTTTTTGACTACAAAACATAGAAACATGCCATTTTCACATATGTTGATGTTGGGGTAGTGCTGAATATGAAGTTGACAAGTTTTTCAATCATTTCCTTGAAATTGTGCTACTAATCCTATTATAATGTTGTTTATGAAGGAGTTACACTGCCCTTATGTAATACCCTTCATATGACTCAGCTGTAACAACTGATGCTGGAGCAGGCACATACTGTACTACCATTATTATAGACTAGTCCAATGAGCTTAGCAGTGTTTAGAAGTGTGAATATTTTTTTAAGGCCATACTAAATCTGCAAAGTACATTTCTTTCACTTGGCTGTTGTTGTGTCAATAATGCTGATATTATGATCATGATGTGACATTATAAATGTTGTCCACCCTCCACCTTGAAGCCGACGGTTGCATTTTAGTTGTAAAATATCATAGCGATAATACGCAGGGTATAAACTCAGTTTCTAATACATTGATTCGTGTGCCAAATGATGCTTCTGCAGATTTCTACACTGTTAGGTAAATGTGAGCAGAGTTATTGTTTGTGTATTGTCTTTGCTGATGTAGAGTGTAAGAAAACATGCTTATGCATCCCTGTGAGTATGCTGTCTAGTACGTAACTGATATGAAAGGGCAAAAAAACTGTCTTAAGGGCTTTAATGTTTAAATGTGCAGATTTTAAATGTCGAAACAATAAATTCATGTCTGTTTTGAAAGACTTATTAATTGTTTCATTCTTGCCGAAATCTGAAATACAGCTGTGCGTCTTTGTTGGATGCATATGCACATGTACAGTCAGATCCAAAATGATTGGCACCTTTGAGAAAGATGAGCAAAAAAGACTGTATAAAATTAATTATACAAATACTGAGCTACAGGTAAAAGGAAACACTTGAGTAAATGAGGGATATAAAGTATTTTGAAAGCAGGTGCTTAAACACAGGTGTGGTTCCTGAGTTAATTAAACAACATCCCATCATGCTTAGGGTCATGTATAAAAATTCAGTTGCCCATTATTTTGGCTACCGTGGCTAGAAGAATAGATCTCAGTGACTTTGAAAGAGGGGTCTCAAAGGAGGATAGGGGGTTTAAAGTGTGTGTGTGTGTGTTTGTGTCTCAGTCATCAGATCTCAACCCAATTGAACACTTACGGGGAGAGTCTGTAATGGCGACAGACAGCGTTTTCCACCACCATTAAACAAAACAATTTCTTGTGGAAGAATGGTGTCGCATCCATCCAATAGAGTTCCAGACACTTCTATGCCAAGGTGTATTGAAGTAGTTCTTGCTCATGGTGACCTAACGTCCTATTAAGACACTCTACAGCATGTTGGATGTTTCCTTTATTTGACAGTTACCTGTATATTGTATGCTCAAAAACATTATTTTACACAAAAAAAAAAAAATATTTTTTTCTCTCAAAAAGAAGCTAAATTGGCTGCACCCCTGTTTTCAATATTTAACGGCACTGAGCCTTTTTCTAGAATGTTTTATGAGATTGGAGAACACATTGGGAGGGATCTTAGACCATTCCTCCATACAGAATCTTTCCAGATCCTTCAGTCTGCTCTTATGGACTGCCCTCTTCAATTCAAACCACATGTTTTCAAGTCTGGAGACAGATGGCCATTGCAAAACGTTGATTTTGTGGTCAATTAACCATTTCTTTGTGGATTTTAATGGGGTTATTGTCTTGTTGGAAGATCCACTTGCGGCCAAGTTTCAAACACCTGGCAGAGGCAACCAGGTTTTGGGCTAAAATGTCTAGGTAGTGGGTAAAGTTCATCATGCAGTTGACCTTAACAAGGGCCCCAGGACCAGTGGAAGCAAAATAGCCCCATAACATCAAAGATCCACCAGCATATTTTACAGTAGGTATGGGGTTCTTTTCTCCAAAGCTCATGATAGCCTATTGGGAGTGAACAAGATAGTAGCCAATCTGGCAGATGCTGATATCTGCTGCTACCAAAACAGAAAATGCTAATTAAGTTGGTCCAAATCCCTGACACAGAGGGAACGACAGGTCCAGTGGTTTCTTACTGAGGAATTCTCACAATGGCTTACCTAACAACATTTCGTATGACACCCCAAAACGCTACACAAAGCACAAAACTGCAAGGGCTGCTCCTCTCAAAAACTTCAGGGAAGCTTACTACTACCAGATCCTCTGTGTGTGTGTGTGTGCGTGCGTGCGTGTGTTTACTGTGACATTTCCTACCTTCTGGCTTCTTCCATGTAATCCGAACCGTCGAAATTCCTCATCACCCTTGGATTTGAGTTTCTTTACAGGAAGATGGGATACATGATGTCATTCAAGTCCAGCTGAGTAGTTACTGCCCTCCTGTGGAAACAATGGGATTAGTCTTCCATTATAATAGTCTGGTCTATGCCATGGAGGGGGTCTAAAGGGGACTTACGAATGTGTGGGATGAATCGGATGATACTATATGAAAGGGAGAAGATACATTACGTGGATACATCATGCGATTATGAGATTCTGTATATGACTTTCAGTACAAACAATAGCAGATTTCCATTCTAGTCATTACATTTCAGTCCACAGAAGCTTCTGGAGGTTTGAAGGTAGAATCCTTACCGTACAATAAGTTTAGCAAGTAGGGTAGTAGGCCTATAGCTGCACAGAGTCAGAGTGACATACTCTATTGTAGGCCTACACTCTATATCAACATTCATCATGTATTTATTGAATTAATTAAGTTCATTTTAATAATCATTTAGGCCTACATTACCAAGCATTGCACAAAAAAGTATTAAATCAAAATTCATCAATATTAATTTAATTGGCATTGCGGCGCACGCTCCTTCGACTTCCTGTCTGTGGCAGTGCTGCGCATACACCCTTTTTGTGTGTCTCCTTAGATAACAAAAGACAGGTTTCAACCACAGACAGGTGTGCGCGCAAAGTGAGAATGCAACATTGGTATCCCAATAAAAATGTATATCATTATTTTATTTACATTTTTTTACTCCACTTGTTTTAGAGAATTTGGCAGCATGTCCAACCAGCCTCACAACCGCAGACCACGTGTAACCACGCCAGCCCAGGACCTCCACATCCGGCTTCTTCACCTGCGGGATCGTCTGAGACCAGCCACCCAGACAGCTGATGAAACTGAGGAGTATTTCTGTCTGTAATAAAGCCCTTTTGTGGTGAAAAACAAATTCTGATTTGCTGGGCCTGGCTCCCCAGTGGGTGGGCCTATGCCCTCCCAGGCCCACCCATGGCTGCACCCCTGCCCAGTCATTTGAAATTCATAGATTAGGGCCTAATGAATTTAATTCAACTGATTGATTTCCTTATATGAACTGTAAGTCAGTAAAAGTTTATATTGTTACATGTTGAGTTTATATTTTTGTTCAGTATGCATTAGCATCCATGTTTGATTTAGGTAGAGGGTAGCATCTAAAAACTGGATTTAGGCCTAATACAATTTTTCTTGTGCACTGCTTGGAACTGTCCACCGATTATAGATAGCCCCCTAGGGCTAGGGCCTTGGCTACCTTCTGACATGGGAAAGTCTGCTAAACAGGTAGGCCTAGCCAGTCATTTTAGCGTAATACGGCGACGAGATCTAACGTTTGGGCAAGGGATAGCGTCAGGATGGCAACTAAGGGATTTTGTTGGGACATTAAGTTGGCCTGGTACAAATCATTCCAACAGAATCCCGTAGTTGTGGTGGTCCTGAAGTTAGGCAACAGGCACATGGACTAAAAATTACATTAAACATGTCTTAGGCCTACACACTTAGAAAAGAGGGTTCCAAAGGGGTTCTTCAGTTGTCCCCATAGGAGAACCCTTTTTGGTTTCAGGTAGAACCCTTTTGGGGTCCATGTAGAACCCTCTGTAGAAAGTTTTCTAATTGGGCTCCACCTGCAACAAAAAAGGGTTCATCAAAGTGTTCTCCTATGAGGACAGCCGAATAAACCTTTAAGCTTCTATATACACCTTCCCCCCCCCCTAAGAGTGTATACACAAACCGGTCTGTAAGATGTCTAACCTTCTTCAGACTCTTCAGTCATCTCGCTTTCATGGCTAGACTACTCTGAATGTTGTGTTCTGTTGTCTTTTGTTCTTTCATTTCTTTAAAAAGTTTTTAAAAGCAGCGCGTGGGCCCACGCGGCCACATTCAATCAAGCGTGTTAGTTAACCACAGTGCACGTGAGTTACCGCCACTGCCGCGTGAGCCCCCACAGTCCCACTGTATTTTATTTACCCGAGAAACACCACTGCACCAAACTCATTCAAGAAAAATGAATGGAAAAGCAAACAACATTAACCGCTATTCTCGGGTGGCAGGTCTGTTGTAGTGCTCTGTGGACTAAGTAAATGCCTTGAATGCAGTTGTGACAAGGATTCTCAGAACCAGAGGCGATCCAAGAACTTCACCTCATCTCACAACAGCAACGAGTCATCTGTAGATGTGCTTATAAACAATGCCACATATCAGTGACTTATGAAGAGCATGTACAGAGCTTTTAATGACGAACAGACATTTTGCATCTTTACGACAAGCAAGTAGGTAGGGTACTCTATGACGTCCGAGAATGATGATTGTCTCACACACACCACACGCACGTATACTCTTGTTTATTTATCTTATCACACTTTTTTGATAAGTTTGAATAACTGCATCTGTTTGAACAATGGCATATGTGAAGATTGCATGGGAGAGAGACACTTTATTGTAGTGATGTAGTATTGTAGTGAGGTAGTATTTTGAAAAACAAGCAGAGTACAGCACATTTAGAAATAGAGAAGAAGAAAAAAAATATGTCGCAGATCACTGATAAGCTACTGGGATGTATTGTCTTGTCATTTTATTCTTTTTTTTTTTTTTACAAAAAGTTCTCCTTGGTGGGAGGAGTTAGGTGCAACAGCTGGCTCTCTTTACATACTTTTTCGCAGCGGAGACAGACACATCTCCCGAAGCAACAAAAAAAAGGCGCACGAATGAACAGCAGCAATAAATCTGATCTCGCCTCTCTTTAACACAGGACTTGTATATGATTTGCTTCAAAACACGTTAAGCAAACGACCAGAGAAGAAATCTACACATCTGGAAAATGTTCTGGGACATAACTTTTTCCGAATTTGGGAAAACTAGCTACAGATCTTGAACGATTTCCTAGAAAGGTGCAAAGGTATGATGGAAACTCCGTCTGCCCTTGCTCTCCTACTGTACGCTACCTTTATCCATACTTCTATGTTATTACGTTATAATGCAATAACCATAATACACGTGTTTCATTACAGATTCTTAATCAGTCCTGATGTTTGCTATGGAAGGCATGCCTGTTATGGACTGCCTGAAGGACTTCAATCACTGAAGTTGAAGAGGGAGAGAGAAGTGGATTTATCCCTTTTTTTCCTCTGGAGGCACAGGTACCTAGAGGACCACATAGACCAAAGTGATCAACATGTCTATTTGGGTGATCATACCCATCAGCCTACCTGTCTTCACCATCACTGGAATATGGGTTGTGTAAGTATAACCTAACTAAGAAGTAAAAGTGTTGTTTTTTTTTCTTTGGATCTCAACAAGACAAGTATTGTATTGTGTATTCTTGAAGAACCCCAGTCAGATTTCCCTACTGTTTTGTGAGTATATATAGAGGGTATGGTATGCTCTCCCAAGGTCTTCTAAAATGTGCATAACTGCAGATTGTACCAAATTGTCACTTTTGATACAGTTACAATTCTATAAGACTGAAACCTTAGTGATCTTCGGTCAAGTTGTCTGTAAAGACAAAGAAAAAACATGTAACTATACGTGAGACTGTTTGAAAGACCGTGTTGAAAAAGTATGAACTTCATTGAGTTCAAGTTAAATTAAGTTAAATTAAGCTTAAAAATAAGGTGATGGAAAGCCAACATTTCTCTCTATGGCCATGGATTACTTGCTGATTGATATGCATCAAACATCTACATTCAAGCAAATCCTGTTGGGCCTCCCCATCCCTCTATTCAGCTAGTGTCTTAATTGCACTCCTGCCACAAAAGTGTTAATTACCCTTTACATTGAAACAACTGGCAATAAAGGCAGCCTGTATGGATGAAATGAGCTAGAAGAGCTGTTATTATGGGTTGATGTGCCCTTTGGCATCTGTTTGTGGGTTGGATTGAGGTGGTCAGATGGTATCATGTTCCTTTGGCTGTAATTTTAGAGATGGTTATTGCGAAATATTCATTGTGGCTTTAGCAGGCCTCTTAAGAATCTATTCCCCTGTATATTACAAATGTAGTTTGTGAGAAAAGGCAATGGAAAAGCCAAGAAGATGGCCAAAAATGTGTGAGAGGAACAGTTGAGTTGGAGATTGAGTGGAATAGTAAGTAAGTAAAGGGGTAATAGGTTAAAGAAAGGGAGGTAAATAAATAAAAAGGTTGTGTACCGACCCACGTGTTAGCGCCAGCTGTGTGTGACTGGTGTTCAGACGGAGGGGATGCCTGGGCTTGCTGTGATCACTGCTACAGTGGAATGCACTGCCTGAGGGCCAGAGCAGTAGAGACCCATACCTCATTTAACCTTTATTTTACCAGGTTAGTCTCATTGAGACTAGAAATCTCTTTTACAAGAGAGACCTCCTGAACATAATATTAGTTCCAGGGTAGTCTCAGAACAGTCATGAGTCAAGCACACCAAGGGCGGACTTGCCATCTGGCATTTTGGGCAAATGCCAGATGGGCTGGTCCATTTTTATCCCAGTGGGCCAGTGTAACTTGGATTTTTTGTGTGCAAAAGGATCATTGTTTGGCTAATAATGGGGGCCTCAAGGGAAAAAAATTGCCTGTGTGGGGGACTCAACAAAAAAAAATGGGCCAGTGTGTTAGAAATGCCATGGCTGATTTCTGGTCCCAATCCGCTCCCGAAGCAAGCTCTGGTAGAGAGACTAACCTAGTTCTAATCTAGAGGCTCTTTCTTGAACGTTCTCTTTTAATTGTACTGTACAGTAGTAACCCCAAATCTCACTTTATCTATCGCATTATTGAGCGGAGCTGAAAGGCTTGATGTTATACAATAGTTTGGTATCACAAAGATAGTAGAACTCTGCCTGTAAGATACTTCACCAGACCCGCTCTTCAACTAAACTGGAACTGATCCACTGCAGGACTGAGCTTTTCCTCTGCAGCGGCATCCCAGCTATGGTTGGCCTGCTGAACATTTGACGATGAACATGTACTTATGTTTGTATTGCCATTTTTTTATTGAAATGTAAGTTGAACTCACAATTCAGCACGTTGCTGCCATTTCTATAATGTTCTGTTGAAAATAACAGTAAAAAAAACACATTCTCTCTCTCAGAAGAGATTTGTGCTGTGTAGCCTCAAACACAGGAGTTGTCACACCTTAGTTGTCTACTCAGAGAGCTTCTGAGATAGATAGGATATATTATGTTTGTCTGCTACCTTATCTTGCAAAGCCACCATGCTTGGGAAGATAATGTGTTTGGACATCTCCTCTCACCTGTCCGTCTTTCTTAAGATAAGAACTTGTTACCCTCGAAAAGTGCTGAGTGACTGGTTACACTTGATGGAATCCCCCCCAAAACATACAGACACAAACATCTACACCGCAGGCCATAGATACAATAGTTTTGAACAAATAAATATAAAATCTTTACAGAATGTCCTAGTTATTTTTCCCAGGGACCCAGTGGAGTATCAGGTTATACTTGTGAGGTGTGTGGCTTGGCCAGCGCTCTCTAGTGCTCCTTGAAATGAAAGAGTGTTTTTGTTGAGGTCATTAAACTCTGGGAATTTCACAGAAGCGCTAGATAACACAACTCTCTAGCTAACTGTTGACTTCAGGTCATTGCAAATGAGAGAGAGACTCTACAGTAAACCCCTGGATGAGGCCAAGGTCCACAGGCACACTAAATAGAATGGACATTGCAACCCAGCCAAGTCAAGAATGTCACTTTTCAGATCTAGGATCAGATAACCCAAGCCCAAATCCTAACTGTAAGCATTGGAGGACAAATAATATCTGACCCTGTACCAGCAGTTAGGTGCAACTTCTATCAACTCAGAATTGGGGACTGTGTGTTGCACACTCTTAGAAAAAAAAGGTTCCGGTTATTCGGCTGTCACCATTAGATAACCCTTTTTGGTTCCAGGTAGTAACGTTTTTTGGTTTCAGATTGAGTCCTTTTGGGTTCCATGGAGAACCCTCCGTGGAAAGGGTTCCTCATGGAACCCAAAAGGGTTCTTTCTACCTGGAACTTTTTAGTTTCTAGAGACTGTAGGACCTTTTTTTCTAAAAGTTCCAGCATAAAGGCTTCCTTGTATTCCAAAGAGTGCAGAGAGATCTCAGGTATGCAGGCTGCAATGAGTTTCCATGAGAGATGAGGCACACCCCTTTTTTCATACGCACTTTAGGTCGGTTACTGTTTATGACCACCCTCAACTCTCTCTCTCTCCCTCTCTCTCTCTCTATCTCTCTCTCTCTCTATGTCCAGTGTGACAAGACATAGTACATTCTACTGTACCTTATGGAACCCCTGTATCGTGTGCGCTTTACTTTTTCTTCACAACCATTTTCAAAAGCTTCCCTGTCTCTCCTGTCTGAGACTGCGATAGTAACCCTGCTTGGCAACCCCTGGCCAGGCTGTTTCCAGACCTGCTGTTTCATAGACACCTAACGCCTGCCTGCCTGCGGGTTTATGGGTCCACTACTGCCTTACGTAACCCAGAGACATACACTATAGTATGTTTAGCTTGGGCACAGCATGAGGCCTTTGTCAAAAAGGGTTGTGTATTTGCTGTAGGAGAGATGTCTTCAGAGAAGGTCTTCTAAAGATTTCATCTCAGTAACTAAGTTAAGCACAACAGAAGTATGCTATTCAATTTGATGTGATGTGTGATCATTAGGGTCCCAAGTTTTCCTAACCAATTATATAGGGAGCTATTACTGGTTAGGCCACATGGTCTCAGCCAATGAGTTGCATTCATTTTAGGTGTATAGAAGATGGTGCCCCCTCAGGTCTGACAGGATTTCTGTCAGGATTTCTGCTTTTCCCCAGAATGTCAAACCCCCCCTATATTTGTTTGCTCACCTAAGCGAAGGGGGATCGATAGGCATGACCTAAGCGTTGCCACATTATCATCCCCTGCAATCAATAGATATTGAATAGAGGTTCTCAAACGGTATGGTGAAACTTTTAAACGTCTCTTCATGTGGTCGTGTCAGCATGTTTTTTGGGGGTGATCCTCTATGTGATCTCATCAGAACCCAGTGCTCCGTCAGTGTCAGTGTATTACGCAACTCTGTTTTGCGTATATCTAGTGAGTGTGCACGAGAACACCGCGTGATCTGATCCTGATGTGTAGTGGTTGAAACCCAATGTTCTCTCTTCAGTAGCCTATTTTCAACCGTCAGATAAGAGACTGCTGCCCTGAGGGCTGAACTCTCTGGAGTCGTGGTCGTGTTGTGTTTGGAGCCGGTTAGCGGGTTGACAGATAACCTTCAGAGAAAGAGGAATGCCTAGTGCAGACCCAGTTTGCTACAGTCAAAGGATGTCCACATGACATGTACAATTAGACCACTGGCCATGGAGGTGGCTGTGCACTAACTCATGTGGACATCTTTTGACTGCAGCAAACAGGGTCTGGAAACTTGAAACTATGACCCTTATTAATATGGTAAGTGACAAAGGCATCGGAACCACCAGCTGATGAGTCGGCAGAACCGTTGTGGGGTTCATAGCGTTGGGATGTAGCTATTGCATGAAACAAAGATGAACACCTAGTTATGTATTAAGGGTGGTGCAATACACTCCTAGAATTTTTCCCAGCTAGTGGGAAGTCAGGCTGCGACTCTTTGCTATTTTACTCGTTCTGAGCACTCTAACTTGTATCTTGTCGTTCTATTGACTATGTAACACTTTGATAAAAACGTGTCTCTATTTTATTTTCAGATATGCCATGGCCCTCTACAACCAGCATGTCTGCCCCGTGGATAACTGGTACTGCACTTTATAATCAACTTTCTGATGTTAATGTTGACTCACCCATAATCAGTGTCATTATCTATAGCAGAACGGGGGAAGGGGGATACCTAGTCAGTTATACAACTGAATGCATTCAACTGAAATGTATGAACTCACCACATGTCATAATCCATAACAAAGAGAACTGATACTCTTTCAGTTGATGTCATTTTCTGGGGATCAGAGATAGAGAAGGATCCCAGTGGGCACACCACGTCATTTCAACATGGATAATTGGGTAATATTTGGTTGAGACGTTGATCAATGAGATTAAAACCTATTCACCCACTCAAAGGAAAAAGTCTGTGGAATTTCCATCCAATGTGTTATCACCATCCAATGTGTTATCGCTTTCAACCATCTAAAAGCACAACCAAATTTCAATAAATAAATAAAAATGTGATTTTTGGTTGTCACCCAAATGTCTATTCAACCATTTAAAAGCACAGCAAAGTTCAAATGGGAATACATGGTCAGATATTTTGTTTATTTGGTTGAATTGGAGACGTGAATCCAACATATCATTTGTGAACATGTTAATAGGCTATTTATTGTATTTCAAAAGTTGTAATTGAATTGTGTTTGGTTGTCAACTCAACCAAATATCAACATTTGAAGGAGATGTATCTTCTGATTGGATAGTTTCATCTGCCACTGACTTAGTCTGGCTTTAATTCCAGTTTGTCTACAAATGTATAATTGATATGCTGGATTCACATCTCCATTTCAACCAAACATCTAAGTTAAAGAATAGGACTATATCAAGCTTTTAAATGCACTTTCAATCAAGTTTGATTTGATTTAGTCCTATTCTTTAACTTTTATTATTTTTGGTTGAGATGGAGATGTGAATCTAACATATACAGTAAATTATTAATTTGTAGACAAACTGGAATTAAAACCAGACTAAGTCAGTGGCAGATGGAATTATCCAAGCAGAAGATCCTGCTTCAAATGTTGATATTTGGTTGCGTTGAGAACCAAAAATAATTCAATATCACTAAATATCATTACATTTAAAATCAACTAGAGCTTTAAACTCTAGGCCTATGTATTGTCTATTTCCTGGGTTGAATTGAAACAATAGTTGTTGATGACTTTGTAAATGCTATATAGGAGTAAATAGCATAATTTATGATATGAGTGATAAAGTATGGTCACATTTCATTTGTTCTGTTAAACCTACCCTTTGAAATCAACAGTGAATTTATTTACTTTTTAAATGGAGACCTCTCAACAATCATTCTCACGATAGCACAATGTTAATAGTATGTGACAAATATCATACAGTAGCTAAGCAGGGCTGGGCTTGGTTTAAACCTGGGATGGGAGACCATAAGGAGGTGCCTATTTGTATTTTTTCTGATAGTGGAAATGACGTTGAAGATCAGACGTTGTTTTAGGTTTGTCTATGTTGAAATTTGGTTACCATTATGACATAATCCTGTGGTTGAAATGTCACCCTCAAAACACTCACATAACAACAGTTGATGACTTTTTTCAAATGCAATGTATTTTCGACATAGATTCCACGTCGCAATACGTTGACAATTTACGTTGAAACAACGTTGATTCAATCAGTTTGTGCCTAGTGGGATAACGGTTGCCCAAACCTTAACTGTTGTGTAGTCACTGATTTGGTTTGTTATTGACAATGTATTTATTTGTAAAGGTGATAACCCCAGAAAAGGTATTGTTGTTATCCTCGTAGGCTTGTTGGGTATGATGTTACGGCATAGTTTGTATCTACGTGGATAAACATCACACGAGGTACATGGTGTGTTTAGCAGGTCCTAAACACACAATGAATCAAATCAACATCAAATTGTATTTGTCACATGCGCCGAATACAACGGGTGTAGACTTCACCATGAAATGCTAGATTACGACCCCTTCCCGACGACACAGAGTTAAAAATGAATAATTAAATAAAACTAAAAATAGTAACATTAGAGGAATAAAATACACAAGAATGGCGTTATATACCGGAAGTACCAGTACAAGATCAATGTGCAGGGGGACGAGATATTTGTGGTAGATACAGTTGAAGTCGGAAGTTTACATACACCTGTACTTTTTATGTCTCTATTTTGGTTGGTCAGGGCGTGAGTTTGGGTGGGCATTCTATGTCTGGTGTTCTATGTTGTCCTTGTTTTGTATTTATATGTGTTTGGCCTGGTATGGTTCCCAATCAGAGGCAGCTGTCTATCGTTGTCTCTGATTGAGAACCATACTTAGGTAGCCTGTTCCCACCTGTGTTTGTGGGTAGTTGTTTTCTGTTTTGTGTGTCGTCACCTTACAGAACTGTTCGTTTGTCGTTTTTGTTGTTTTGTTCAGTGTTCAGTTGATTGATTAAAATATGACCACTTACCACGCTGCACCTTGGTCCTCTTCACCTTCTCTCGACGACGTTCGTTACAACACCTTAGACAAATACATTTAAACTCCGTTTTTCACAATTCCTGACATTTAATCCCAGTAAAAATTCCCTGTCTTAGGTCAGTTAGGATCACCACTTTATTTTAAGAATGTGAAATGTCAGAATAATAGTTGAGAGAATGATTTATTTCAGCTTTGATTTCTTTCATCACATTCCCAGTGGGTCAGAAGTTTACATACACTCAATTAGTATTTGGTAGCATTGCCTTTAAATTGTTTAACTTGAGTCAAACGTTTCAGGTAGCCTTCCACAAGCTTCCCACAGTAAGTTGGGTGAATTTTGGCCCATTCCTCCTGACAGAGCTGGTGTAACTGAGMCAGYTTTGTAGGCCTCCTTGCTCGCACACACTTTTTCAGTTCTGCCCACAAATTTTCTATAGGATTGAGGTCAGGGCTTTGTGATGGCCACTCCAATACCTTGACTTTGTTGTCCTTWAGCCATTTTGCCACAACTTTGGAAGTATGCTTAGGGTCATTGTCCATTTGGAAGACCCATTTGCGACCAAGCTTTAACTTCCTGACTGATGTCTTGAGATGTTGCTTCAATATATCCACATCATTTTCTTCCCTCATGATGTCATCTATTTTGTGAAGTGCACCAGTCCCTCCTGCAGCAAAGCACCCCCACAACAATGTGCTGCCACCCCTGTGCTTCACGGTTGGGATGGTGTTCTTCGGCTTGCAAGCCTCCCCCTTTTTCCTCCGCCGTGTTTTATGTTTGCATATGTAGTGAATGTGTGTGGGTTTGTGTGGGAGTGTCAGTGTAGTGTGTGTGAGTGAGTGTGTATATAGTGTGTATATAATCTTGTGAGTGTGCATAGAGTCAGTGCAAGATAAGGTCAGTGCAGATAGTCTGGTTAACCATTTAATTAACTATTTAGCAGTCTTATGGCTTGGGGGTAGAAGCTGTCTCGGAGAGAGAGCCGTCTTGGTCTGAGAGCCGATGCGCCGGTATTGTTTTCTAGACAGTAGCAGAGTGAACAGTTTATGACTGGGGTGGCAGGAGTCTTTTCGGGCTTTCCTCTGACACCGCTTGATCTAGAGTTCCTGGATTGCAGGGAGTGATTTACTGGGCTGTCCTTACCACCCTCTGTAGCGCTTTGTGGACGGTGCAATACCAAACGGGGATGCAGTACTGTAAGTCAAGATGCTCTTGATGGTGCAGCTGTAGAACCTTTGAGGATCTGAGGGCCCATGACAAATCTTTTCAGCCTCTTAGGGAGGAAGAAGCGCTGTCGTGTCCTCTTCACGACTGTGCATGTGTGTGGACAAGATATAATTGCACTGGAGGGGATGGCTGCCATTTTATGGGCTCCTGACCAAGTGTGCTATTTTGTGTGTTTTTTAGTGCTGTTTTTTACTTTTTTTGTAGATAATGTTTCCGCCATCTTTTCCTATGAGCGAAAAGAGCGTCTGGACATCAGAACAGCGACAACTCACCTCGAACTGGACGAGGATTTTTTCTTTAATGAGTTGGACATGAAGGATATACTGCTCTTCCCGGACCAGGCCCAAATCCCAATAATTCATATGAAGAGGAGACACCATTACAGAGGTCGAAGAGCTGGATGCCTGGCGCGACTGCATAGGCGAGTGGTTAATCTGCCTTTACCCTCTGTTCTACAGGCGAACGTGCAATCACTGGAGAATAAACTGGATGAGCTCCGTTCAAGACTATCCTATCTAAGGGACATTCAAAACTGTAATATCCTATGTTTCACCAAGTCATGGCTGAACAAGGACATGAATAATATACAGTTAGCTGGGTTTTCCGTGCCTTCGGCAAGACAGAACAGCAGCCTCTGGTAAGATCGTAGGCGGTGGTGTGCGATCTTTGTCAACAACAACGGGCACATAATCTTTAATATTAAGGTTTTGCTTGCCTGAGTTAGTGTACCTCCTGATAAGCTGTAGACCATACTATTTACCAAGAGAGTTTTCATCTATATTCTTCGTAGAGGTCTATTTATCACCACAACCAGATGCTGGCACTAAGACCGCACTCAACGAGCTGTATAAGACCATAAGCAAACAAGAAGATGCTCATCTAGAAATGGCGCTCTTAGTAGCCGGAGACTTTAATGCAGGAAAACTGAAATCCGTTTTACCTCATTTCAACAACAAAAAAATCTAGATCACCTTTACTCCCCACAGAGACACGTTCAAAGCTCTCTCTCGCCCTCCATTTTGCAAATCTGACAATAACTCTATCCTCTTGATTCCTGCTTACAAGCGAAAACTCAAACAGGAAGTACCAGTGACYRYCTCAATACGGAAGTGGTCCGATGAAGCAGATGCTAAGCTACAGGACTGTTTCGCTAGCACAGACTGGAATATGTTCCGGGATTCCTCCAATGGCATTGAGGAGTATACCCCATCAGTCACCGGCTTCATAAATAAGTGCATCGACGACAACGTCCCCACAGTGAACGTAAGTACATATCCCAACCAGAAGCCATGGATTACAGGGAGCATCCGCACTGAGCTAAAGGCTAGAGCTTCCGCTTTCAAGGAGTGGGGCACTAATCGCGACTCTAATAAAAAAATCCCGCTACGCCCTCCGATGAACTACCAAACAAGCAAAGCGTCAATACAGGACTAAGATCAAATCCTACTACACCGGCTCTGACGCTCGTCGAATGTGGCAGGGCTTGCAAACTATRGAGCTGCCTAGTGARGCAAGCCTACCATATGAGCTAAATGTCTTCTATGAACACTACAGCTCCGTCGATGCAGATGGGGGTGTGCTCTACCCTCTTTCTCCTGTAGTCTATGATCAGCTCCTTAGTCTTACTGACATTGAGGGTGAGGTTGTTGTCCTGGCACCACACTACTAAGTCTATGACCTCCTCCCTGTAGGCTGTCTCATCGCCGTCGGTGATCAAGCCTACCCCCGTTGTGTCATCAGAAAACTTGATGGTGTTCAAGTCGTGCATGGCCAAGTAGTCGTGGAGAACAAGGAGTACAGGAGGGAACTAGGCACACACCCCCGCGGGGCCCCCTTGTTGTGGGTCAGCGTGGCGGAGGTGTTGTTGCCTACCCTCATCACCTGGGCTCGGCCGTCAGGAAGTCCAGGATTCACTTGCAGTGGGAGATGTTCTGTCCTAGGGTCCCCAGCTTGGTGATGAGCTTGGAGTGGACTATAGTATTGAACGCTGAGCTGTAGTCTATGAACAGCATTCTCACATAGTTATTTCTCCTCTTGTCCAGGTGGGAGAGGGCAGTGTGAAGTGTACTTGAGTTTTCATCAGCTGTGGATCTGTTGACGCGGAATGCAAATTGGAGTGGGTTCAAGGTGTCTGGGATGATGGTGTTTATATGTGTCATGACCAGCCTTTCAAAGCACTTCATAATTACAGATGTGAGTGCTACAGGGCAATAGTAATTTAGGCAGGTTAGCTTGGAGTTCTTGGGAACAGGGACAATGGTAGTGAACTTGAAACATGTTGGGATTACAGACTGGGCAAGGATATACATTTTAGTCTAGACACATGCCAGTTGATCTGTGCCTGCTTTGAGAATGCGCCCTGGTATTCCATCTTACCCGGCGGCCTTGCGAGTGTGAACCTGTTTAAACGTTTTACTCACATCGGCCATGGAGAGCGAGAACACACAGTCATCTGGACCAACAGGGGCTTTCACGCAAGACTCAGTGTTGTATTCCTCGAAGCGAGCTTAAAAGGCATTTGGCTCATTGAGGAGTTCTTCATCACTGGGAATCTCATGTCTGGGTTTCCCTGTGTAATCTGATGACGTCTGCAAGCCCCGCCCCATACGTGAGCGTTGAAGCAGGTTTAATAGGATTCCACCTTCCTCCTATATTGTCCTTTTGCTTGTTTGATGTCTCGTTGGAGGTCATAGCGGGCTTTCTTGCATGCATCCATATCCGTGTCTCGTTCCTTGGAAGCGGAGCGTGGATATTGCCAAGCATGGATATTGCCTGTGTCGTGTCTTTGACTATGCRAGATTGATTGCTATGACATGCTATTCTATAAAATAATTTCTCCGGTATCAATATTACCTGATTGAACTAATCATGTAAATATTAATTAACTAGAGAGGGACACCACGAAAGAATATTTATAGAGCTGTTATCTTTCGAATAAACTCTTAAAGATTTTGTAATATTTTACTAAATAACAGTCACATTAATCGTCATTTTATTCAGTCTCATCTGAAGGTTGTAAGTCCTTGATTGTCTGCAAGAATCCTGGCTAACAAGTTGAATCAGCAATACAAAATTGGGTTTAATTATTTATTTACTAAATACCTAACTAATCACACAGAATCACACATATACAATTAAATCATAACTTGATCACAAATTACGTCATACAGAAAACGTCCCTAGCGTGCGGAATAGATATGACAGCTTGTTACACAAAGGGAAGGGCGGGATTTTAGTGAAAGAGCGGGAGATTCGGAACAGGGCAAAAGCTGTGCTCTCGTAAATATAGTTTCTTATGCATTCTAAATACCGCCCATTTGACAAGGAAAATGCAATACATATTTACTCTGAGCTGCGCTTCAGTAGGTTGGTGGTAGATGGAAGGCCGTATCGACGACCCGAGTCCTCTGTCCTTTGGAGGATGTCTCTGGTCTCTGGTAGTCACGGGATACTTCGTAGTACCSTTGTGTGTGGAAGACGGGATACTCGGACGGTCCTTCCTAACCTGCGTTTGTAGCAGCTGTTGCCAACTCAACGGCTAGAGAGATATCACTTCTTTAGTGAACACGAGTTCAAAGTTTATACCATTCGCCAATCAAAGTCCATGCTGATGTTGGCTTCATCTAAATGATTATCTGAACCATTCTGACACTGGATCGTCATCCTAGCATACCCGGAACAGGAAGTTACATTTTTGTCACTGCCTTTATATAGTGGATAGAGGGGTGTGTCTGAAAAGTTTCTAACCCACACCTCTTCACAGGGGCGGGCCACTGTGAGCAGAGGAAAACTTATGAAAGCACAGATCTCTTATTGGAAGCTAAAATTACATTCATCTCTTCACAAATACTCATATTCAAACATTTGAATTAAACAACAATTCCATGTGAATCCGATACCTCTGACGTTTAGACTTTTCACAGTAGCGTTTATGTCATTCTCATCATTGATGAGAATGTGTCAGAGGGCAACCGAACTGACATAATATACCTTAAGTACCACCGCATATGTACAGTTGGTTGGATTACCAGAATATAGTTCATTTCCCCCAACTTCTGATGTTACCCAGAATCTCTATGTTAACCCATGGGTTTCCTTATGTCACATCAGTTATAGTGGGGAGAGAGAAAAAGGGGGAAAGAGGTATTTATGACTGTCGTAAACCTACCCCCAACCCAACGTCATGACACCTGTAATCCATGGTTTTTGGTTTGTATATGTTCGATGAAGCCTGTGACTGATGTGGTAAACTCCTCAATGTTATTGGATGAATCCCGGAACACATTCCAGTCTGTACTAGCAAAACAGTCTTGTAGCCTTGCGTCTGCTTCATCGGAAGCAGGAGTATAGAGTCGTGGTCAGATTAGCCGAAGYGAGAACGAGGAAGGGCCTGTGTTTCTGTGTGTAGAATTAAGTCAACTAGAGTTTTAGCGCCCCTAGTGACGCAGGAGATGTGATGATAAAGTGAGGTAGAATGTTTTTAAGTCTCCCCATGGGGACACAGGGGACAATTATGTTATTTAGGCCTCACATGGATTTTACCTAGAAAGTGCCACACACAGTTGTAGACTTCCACTCCAGAAAATCAGAAGCAATTTCAGTAATTCTATAATCTTTATCAAAACCCCAACATTCCTGCTGATGTCCGTGCTTTAAATGTCAAACCAGCAAACTGATTTTGAACGGTTATGAACCAGCTCTTCACACTGTGAGCTAGAGTGATAATATGAGCTGCAAAAGGGAGAGAGAAACCGTACCTTCTCAACAAGTCTGCTTATTCAACATTAATTCGGGAGAAATTTTATAATTTATGGCTGGCTCGTTTCACAAGAGGGAATAGTCCATATTTTCTCAGCCTACATCAACAAGGCCCCCCTCTAGACTTCCTGAGCCTTACTGCCTTATTCAAACATAGGGAGGCATGAGAGAAACGGGGTGAGGGAGAAATGGAGAGAGGAGGGAGATGGAGACAAATTTGGAGAACGTAGAGAGCAATAATATGGGAGAGGGGAGAAACGAGAGCACGTGGAGAGAGAGAGAGGAGTAATGGGTTAATTATGGGAAAGCAGGGATGGGAAGCAACCTTTTGGGGAAAGGCAACAGCATGCAAATTATTTTAGGAGTGGGAGAATTACTTCTGTGGTATGTGTGAAGTAAACAGGGATTAAACATGCCTGGGTGCTACATTCATTCCAAGCTTTTCCCACAAGCAGCAGACCTGGCCAAGCAAAAACAAACAACTATTTCAAACCCGTACCTGCACTATACCTGCACATTTGATTGTAAGGAGCATTCTACTGACACTCCTTCAACAGGGAATTCAAATCAAAGTTCATTGGTCGGTACACAGTTTAGTGGATGTTATAGCGGGTGCGGTGAAATGCTTAAGTTGCTAGTTCTTAACAATCCAGGAAAATGCCAAACAAGTACACAAATAATCACTTTAAAATGTGTTTGATGTATAAATATTCTAGAAATCATACAAGATAAAGTGTACTCTCTGATCAGTAGACAGACACATGCAATACAACAGTACCTGCCTCAGTACCTGCGTCAATGTTCTTCAAAGCACCCATCAACAAATACAGTCAACCATCAAGTGGGAACTTTAACCTATAGGCTTAACTATTTTGAGTTAAATTTGTACCATAATTTGGGCATAATGATAGCCCTGATGTGTGGATCGGTTGTGTGGTTCGATGCTGAGACATTAACATAGTTGTCACGCCTGCTCCCGCTCCCGCTGCCCATTATTACGCACACCTGTCATCATCGTTACGTGCACCAATGCGTCTTTGGACTCACCTGGACTCCATTACTTTGTTGATTTCCCTTCCTATATCTGTCTGTTCCTCGGTTTGATCCCCGTGTCAGCATTATTGTCGTTATGTTTCCCCTGTCCAGACGCTGTCCTTGTTTGTTTCTTGTCGGTTATTTATTAAATGTTCACTCCCTGTACTTGCTTCTCGTCTTCCAGCGTCTGTCCTCACAGAATGCTGACACCAATATTTGAAGCATCAGGGAGTTTTTTGTTTTTGTTGGTGACGTCGGGTCCGGGTGCCTCTGCCGAAGGAACTGGAGGTGCCTCAGCTGGCTCGTCGGGCTTCCACGCCTTAGCTGGCTCGAGAGGTTTCCTTGCCTCGATTGGCTCGGCAGGCTACCATCCCACGTCATGCCTCAGCCGGCTTGTCAGGCTCCCATGTCTCAGCCGGCTCGTCAGGCTCCCACGCCTCAGCCAGCCCGTCAGGCTCGCTCAGGTGGGACGCCGGGGGGCGCCCCTGGGGGGGGGGGGGTCCTGTCACGGGTGCTCACGCAAGACTGCCCATCATTACGCGCACCAGCGCATCTTTGGACTCACCTGGACTCCATTACTTTATTGATTGCCCTTACTATATCTGTCTGTTCCTCGGTTTGATCCCTGTGTCAGCATTATTGTCATTATGTTTCCCCTGTCCAGACGCTGTCCTTATTTGTTTCTTGTCAGTTATTTATTAAATGTTTACTCCCTGTACTTGCTTCTTGTCTCCCAGTGTCTGTCCTCACAATAGTGTTATGTGAGATGTGTTTGCTTTAGTAGTGGTGGATGTTCGGTGGGGACGCATTCTGATCAAGACTTTGCGTGTGTCGAAGCATAACTAATAGGTGACTTTATGAACTCATCTCACCTCACAAAGGTCACACAGTTCATTCAGGATATCCACCTGTCTTAGGTGGATTATGCAATAATTCCATCTGCAAATATGCCTTAATAAGGAATACAATTCCCTCAGAAAAGTTATCCACTGGGCACAGACGTCAGTTCAACGTCTAGTTTTGATTTACATTTGGTTGAGTTGTCAACTAACATGAATTCAATGTGGGAAAAAAATACCTTGTCATTGGATTCAGGTAAAAAGTTGGGTGAAAAAAATACGAAATTCCCTTAAGTTGATTACTTTTTGCAAATCCAATCGGTTTTCCATGTTGATGCAACTTTATCAAATGTTATTATTTTGTTGAAATGACATGGAAACAACGTTGATTCACCTAGTTTTTGCCCAGTGGGTAAAGTATGTTCCATTTGACAGCAAAAGTGTAAAGTAAAGGTCAATGTTATTTGTTTTCATCCAGGCTGTATAATCAGTCGTGTGAGGAGAAGCTGTCTCTACAGAGGGGTCCTGAGCTGTGCTGTACCCTGGACAATGTCCCACTCATCAGGTCAGTACCATATTACATTGTCTGTACCATGCTGTACTTTACTGTTTCATTCATATTTACCTCCGCACACTAACAGAAGCCTACACTGCATATGTACACAGTACCAGTAAACAACTATGCAACAACTATGCAACAACAACTAACAACTATATATATACAATTTGCCCTGTGAGTTGAGCTGCATGTTGTTTGGTTGAGGTTGAGGTCATCCATTGTGTTAAACGAATTATCAATGCATCTGCCTTTTACCATTACAGAAAGCAAGCGCACGGTGTACATGAAGTGAATGTACATAACAGGCAGCAAGGAGAGCAAGGTCTTCATGGCCCGTGGTTGCTGTCATTAAAGATCTCCT
>NC_036858.1:11226815-11350197 GCF_002910315.2 Salvelinus sp. IW2-2015
TTTTGTCTTTTTTCATCTTTTTTTTTTCACCTTTCTGATTTCCTTCACCTGTTGGGGCTGGGGGGGAGAATTGGAAAAACTGGAAAATATGCGCACATTTTCAAACGGCCTTTTAATCAATTTCTGATCTTACAATATGCATATGGTTAATAGTATTGGATAGAAAAGAGTCTCAAGTTTCTAAAAACGTTTTAATTTTTTCTCTGAGTGGAACACAAGTCCTTTGGCAGCACTTTCCCCGACCAGGAAGTAAAATGCAAGATGTTTATGCTCGCTTCAACACTCTGCCTATACATGGTCATGCCACTTATGACCCGGAACACACCTTGTACGCCTTCCTCTGGGTGTCTAGAGTACGTCAGAGGAAAATCATGCGTTTATCTTGTTCTGACGTGAAATAAGACCTATTTCTTTGACATGACCGTCAATTTCAGGAAGTCAGAAGCCTGCGACTTGGGAGAGATCATGTTTTGTTTTGCTGCCGTTTCGGATGTGAACTATCTCCAGCTCGGATTTGATTTGATAAATGAGACCATGTCATCGTAATGTATGTTTTTTCAATATAGTTTAATCAGATTATTTGAATTTTTTCTATAGTTTTGCCGTGTACCGTAATGTTTCTTTTGTTTACGTTGGAGAGTTCCGTCCACTCGACGAGTACCCATGCTAAATGAAGATGGAAAGTTGCCATTCTGAAGGGATTGAACGACTCTTTTGGACTAAGGACAACTTGATCAACATTCTGATGAAAGATCAGCCAAAGTAAGACCAAATTTATAATGTTATTTCATATATCTGTTCGTGCATGTCTACTGGTCGCGCGCGCCCAAGTGTGTCTGTCTGGCGTGGCTATGCTAATTTAGCGCTACATTTAGTTTTCGATGTAAAACATTTAATAAATCGGAAATATTGTCTGGAATCACAAGAATCCTGTTTTTCAATTGCTGCACAGTATGTATTTCTCAGAAATGTTTTATGAGGAGTAATTAGGTATTTGATGTGTTGGTGTCTGTAAATGTTATGGCTGCTTTCTGATTGCAGCTGAAATGTAAATTATGATTTATACCATAAAATATACACATTTTTCAAAAAAAAAAAATGCTATACAATAAATATGTTATCAGACTGTGATCTTATGAAGTTGTTTCTTGGTTAGTGGCTATATATATCTTCATTTGGTCGAATTAGTGATAGCTGTGACGGAGTAAAACCTGATGCAGTTAGAAAAGTGCTCTCTTTTGCTGACGTGGTTAGCTAATAGATTTACATATTTGTCTTCCCTGTAAAACATTTTACAAATCGAACATGGTGGTTAGATTCACAAGATGTCTGCCTTTCATATGCTGTATTGGACTTGTTAATGTGTAAAAGTTAAATATTTTAAAAAAAAGGTTTTTTGAATTTTGCCGCTCTGCCTTTTCAGTGGAATGTGGGAGGAGTGGCGCTAGCGGCACTCTCAGCCCCAACAGGTTTTAAGTAGCCTGGGTTTCACTAGCCTGGGTTTCCTTAACTCTCAAAGTCCTCCTGACTTCAGAGTCTGGGATGGCTATTTGATGTTGTCGCCACAAAGCGTCAATGATGAAGGGGGCTGTGCTTTTACTAGTTTGCTCTCTGTGTCTTCCTCACTCAAACCCGCCAGCAAACACAGCCCTCGAGCACCGCCCCCCTTCCGTTACAACTGTTAGATTTTTTAATTCAAACAGCGAGAGGTCCAAAATATTTGCGAGAGCCAATCAAACCTGTCTCACAATTTTCTGAGCGAATATTGAATTAACAACGGCCTCCTTTCCGACCAGTGTGTTTCACAGCTCTCCTGCGCCGTGAGTCACGTGGGTCGCGTCTCCAGGCTAAGTTTTCACCCCCTTCATCTACAGAATAACAGGAATATGTCTACACAACACACAGCTTGTCCTTGGCTGTGTGGTTTGTGCATGTGTGTTTGTTAAATATATATATATATAATATATATATTTAACAAACACACATGCACATGCACATGCACAAACCACACAGCCAAGGACAAGCTGTGTGTGTGTATTTAACAAACACACGCACAAACACAGCAGGACAGCTGTGTGTGTGTGTTGTGTGTGTGTGTGTGTGTGTGTGTGTGTGTGTGTGTGTGTGTGTGTGTGTGTGTGCGTGCGTGCGTCCGTGCGTGCGTGTCAGAGAGATATGCACACAACTTACTTACACACATCTACAAATGTCCACAATGTCCACAAGAAGTGTTATGCTTGATGTCGACTAGTCACTTTGTATGTGTGATCTTTTATGAAGGCTTTAGTCTGTGGGTGGGTGACTGGTTTTCTGTGCACTGGCCACTGGCCACTGCTCTGTACTGTGTGAATATTTTTACCTGTGTGTGGGAAAGTGAAATATTGTTTTTCCCATGTTCGGATTCTCTCAATGATCTACACATGTTCCTTGATCCATGTATGTTTTCCTCAGTAACCTCTCATAGTCTCCTTCCCCTCTATCTGCACGGATCTGAAAACACAGGATAGGGGAATGCTCCATGACTACGAATGGGATGGGGACTGTAAAATAGAGCCTTGGCATGGATGGACAGAAATTGGAGTGGTCTACAGGCCATTCACTGCCATGTCACTGCCATGTGCCCAGTGGACCAGCCCAATCCTGATCTCTGTTGATCTCTGTAATCTTTTTTTAATAGTATGAATTTATATACAGTTGAAGTCGGAAGTTTACATACCCTTAGGTTGGAGTCATTAAAACTCGTTTTTCAACCACTCCACAAATTTCTTGTTAACAAACTATAGTTTTGGCAAGTCGGTTAGGACATCTACTTTGTGCATGACACAAGTAATTTTTCCAACCATTGTTTACAGACAGATTATTTCACTTATAATTCACTGTATCACAATTCCAGTGGGTCAGAAGTTTACATACACTAAGTTGACTGTGACTTTAAACAGCTTAGAAAATTCCAGAAAAAGATGTCATGGCTTTAAAAGCTTCTGATAGGCTAATTGACATAATGTGAGTCAATTTGAGGTGTACTTGTGGATGTATTTCAAGCCTACCTTCAAACTCAGTGCCTCTTTGCTTGACATCATGAGAAAATCTAAAGAAATCAGCCAAGACCTCTGAAAATAATTGTAGACCTCCACAAGTCTGGTTCATCCTTGGAGCAATTTCCAAACGCCTGAAGGTACCACGTTCATTTGTACAAACAATAGTACACAAGTTTAAACACCATGGGACCACGCAGCTGTCATACTGCTCAGGAAGGAGACGCGTTCTGTCTCCTAGAGATGAACGTACTTTGGTGCGGAAAAGTGCAAATCAATCCCAGAACAACACAAAGGACCTTGTGAAGATGCTGGAGGAAACAGGTACAAAAGTATCTATATCCACAGTAAAACGAGTCCTATATCGACATAACCTGAAAGGCGATCAGCAAGGAAGAAGCCACTGCGCCAAAACCGCCATAAAAAAGCCAGACTACGGTTTGCAACTGCACATGGGACAAAGATGGTACTTTCTGGAGAAATGTCCTCTGGTCTGATGAAACGAAAATAGAACTGATTGGCCATAATGACCATCGTTATATTTAGAGGAAAAAGGGGGAGTGTCACGACTTCCGCCGAAGTCGGTCCCTCTCCTTGTTCGGGCGGCGTTCGCGGTCGACGTCACCGGCCTTCTAGCCATTGCCGATCCACTTTTAATTTTCCATTTGTTTTGTTTTTGTCTTACACACCTGGTTTCAATTCCCCAATAACTTGTTCATTATTTTACCCTCTGTTGCCCCATGTTTGTTTGTGAGTAATTGTTTATTGTATTGCGGTCCGTATTGTGTGGCCTTGTATTTATATTACGTGTATTGTGTTTATATTGAGTAAATTGCTTTCTTTACTCATATCTGCTGTCCTGCGCCTGACTCATCTCACCAGCTACACACAGAAGCATTACAGGGAGGCTTGCAAGCCGAAGAACACATCCCAACCGTGAAGCACGGGGGTGGCAGCATCATGTTGTGGGGTGCTTTGCTGCAGGAGGGACTGGTGCACTTCACAAAATAGATGGCATCATGAGGAGGAAAATGATGTGGATATATTGAAGCAACATCTCAAGACATCAGTCAGGAAGTTAAATCTTGGTCGCAAATGGGTCTTCCAAATGGACAATGACCCCAAGCATACTTCCAAAGTTGTGGCAAAATGGCAACAGGCAAAAAGAACAACAAAGTCAAGGTATTGGAGTGGCCATCACAAAGCCCTGACCTCAATCCTATAGAAAATTTGTGGCAGAATTGAAAAAGCGTGTGCGAGCAAGGAGGCCTACAAACCTGACTCAGTTACACCAGCTTTTTCAGGAGGAATGGGCCAAAATTCACCCAACTTATTGTGGGAAGCTTGTGGAAGCTACCCAAACATTTGACCCAGTTAATCAATTTAAAGGCAATGCTACCAAATACTAATTGAGTGTATGTAAACTTCTGACCCACTGGGAATGTGATGAAAGAAATAAAAGCTGAAATAAATCATTCTCTCTACTATTATTCTGACATTTCACATTCTTAAAAATAAAGTAGTATCCTAACTGACCTAAGACAGGGAATTTTACTCTGATTAAATTCAGGAATTGTGAAAAAACTGAGTTTAAATGTGTATTTGCTAAGGTGTATTGTAACTTCCGACTTCAACTGTAAGTGCAGACTACGGAAAGAAGAGAAGGAACGAGTTTGAGAGTTTGATTTGATTCATTAGGATCCTCATTACCGAAGCCAATGGCAACAGCTAGTCTTACAGGGTCCGACACATAACGAAAAAGACATTACAGACTAAAAGACTTTAAAATGTACAAAAACATTAACATGTATGATGTGTGTGTGTGTGTGTGTGTGTGTGTGTGTGTGTATCTATCAGTTACACATACGTGTCAGTACATACACACCACAAGTAGGTCACATGGGGGAGAGGCGTTGTGATGTTTTTTGGAAACCAGATTTGCTGTTCACTTGCGGCTTTGTTGCATGGAAGGGTGCCACAGAAGGAGCGAGGAATCAGTTGTCGTACTGAGGAACAAATGTCCACAATGTCCACAAGAAGTGTTATGCTTGATGTCGACTAGTCACTTTGTATGTGTGATCTTTTATGAAGGCTTTAGTCTGTGGGTGGGTGACTGGTTTTCTGTGCACTGGCCACTGGCCACTGCTCTGTACTGTGAAATATTTTTACCTGTGTGTGGGAAAGTGAAATATTGTTTTTCCCATGTTCGGATTCTCTCAATGATCTACACATGTTCCTTGATCCATGTATGTTTTCCTCAGTAACCTCTCATAGTCTCCTTCCCCTCATCTGCACGGATCTGAAAACACAGGATAGGGGAATGCTCCATGACTACGAATGGGGATGGGGACTGTAAAATAGAGCCTTGGCATGGATGGACAGAAATTGGAGTGGTCTACAGGCCATGTCACTGCCATGTCACTGCCATGTGCCCAGTGGACCAGCCCAATCCTGATCTCTGTTGATCTCTGTAATCTTTTTTAATAGTATGAATTTATATACAGTTGAAGTCGGAAGTTTACATACCCTTAGGTTGGAGTCATTAAAACTCGTTTTTCAACCACTCCACAAATTTCTTGTTAACAAACTATAGTTTTGGCAAGTCGGTTAGGACATCTACTTTGTGCATGACACAAGTAATTTTTCCAACKATTGTTTACAGACAGATTATTTCACTTATAATTCACTGTATCACAATTCCAGTGGGTCAGAAGTTTACATACACTAAGTTGACTGTGACTTTAAACAGCTTAGAAAATTCCAGAAAAAGATGTCATGGCTTTAAAAGCTTCTGATAGGCTAATTGACATAATGTGAGTCAATTGGAGGTGTACTTGTGGATGTATTTCAAGGCCTACCTTCAAACTCAGTGCCTCTTTGCTTGACATCATGAGAAAATCTAAAGAAATCAGCCAAGACCTCTGAAAAATAATTGTAGACCTCCACAAGTCTGGTTCATCCTTGGGAGCAATTTCCAAACGCCTGAAGGTACCACGTTCATTTGTACAAACAATAGTACACAAGTTTAAACACCATGGGACCACGCAGCTGTCATACTGCTCAGGAAGGAGACGCGTTCTGTCTCCTAGAGATGAACYTACTTTGGTGCGAAAAGTGCAAATCAATCCCAGAACAACAYCAAAGGACCTTGTGAAMATGCTGGAGGAAACAGGTACAAAAGTATCTATATCCACAGTAAAACGAGTCCTATATCGACATAACCTGAAAGGGCGATCAGCAAGGAAGAAGCCACTGCGCCAAAACCGCCATAAAAAAGCCAGACTACGGTTTGCAACTGCACATGGSGACAAAGATGGTACTTTCTGGAGAAATGTCCTCTGGTCTGATGAAACGAAAATAGAACTGATTGGCCATAATGACCATCGTTATATTTAGAGGAAAAAGGGGGAGTGTCACGACTTCCGCCGAAGTCGGTCCCTCTCCTTGTTCGGGCGGCGTTCYGCGGTCGACGTCACCGGCCTTCTAGCCATTGCCGATCCACTTTTAATTTTCCATTTGTTTTGTTTTTGTCTTACACACCTGGTTTCAATTCCCCAATAACTTGTTCATTATTTTACCCTCTGTTGCCCCATGTTTGTTTGTGAGTAATTGTTTATTGTATTGCGGTCCGTATTGTGTGGCCTTGTATTTATATTACGTGTATTGTGTTTATATTGAGTAAATTGCTTTCTTTACTCATATCTGCTGTCCTGCGCCTGACTCATCTCACCAGCTACACACAGAAGCATTACAGGGAGGCTTGCAAGCCGAAGAACARCATCCCAACCGTGAAGCACGGGGGTGGCAGCATCATGTTGTGGGGTGCTTTGCTGCAGGAGGGACTGGTGCACTTCACAAAATAATGGCATCATGAGGTAGGAAAAATGATGTGGATATTGAAGCAACATCTCAAGACATCAGACAGGAAGTTAAATCTTGGTCGCAAATGGGTCTTCCAAATGGACAATGACCCCAAGCATACTTCCAAAGTTGTGGCAAAATGGCAACAGGCAAAAAGAACAACAAAGTCAAGGTATTGGAGTGGCCATCACAAAGCCCTGACCTCAATCCTATAGAAATTTGTGGGCAGAATGAAAAAGCGCGTGGCGAGCAAGGAGGCCTACAAACCTGACTCAGTTACACCAGCTTGTGTAGGAGGAATGGGCCAAAATTCACCCAACTTATTGTGGGAAGCTTGTGGAATGCTACCCAAAACATTTGACCCAGTTAATCAATTTAAAGGCAATGCTACAAACTACTAATTGAGTGTATGTAAACTTTCGACCCACTGGGAATGTGATGAAAGAAATAAAAGCTGAAATAAATCATTCTCTCTACTATTATTCTGACATTTCACATTCTTAAAATAAAGTAGTGATCCTAACTGACCTAAGACAGGGAATTTTACTCTGATTAAATTTCAGGAATTGTGAAAAACTGAGTTTAAATGTATTTGCTAAGGTGTATGTTAACTTCCGACTTCAACTGTAAGTGCAGACTACGGAAAGAAGAGAAGGAACGAGTTTGAGAGTTTGATTTGATTCATTAGGATCCTCATTAGCCGAAGCCAATGGCAACAGCTAGTCTTACAGGGGTCCGACACATAACGAAAAAGACATTACAGACTAAAAGACTTTAAAATGTACAAAAACATTAACATGTAGTGTGTGTGTGTGTGTGTGTGTGTGTGTGTGTGTATCTATCAGTTACACATACGTGTCAGTACATACACACCACAAGTAGGTCACATGGGGGAGAGGCGTTGTGTATGTTTTTTGGAAACCAGATTTGCTGTTCACTTGCGGCTTTGTTGCATGGAAGGGTGCCACAGAAGGAGCGAGGAATCAGTTGTCGTACTGAGAGTACTGAAATGCAGCCAATATTTCCAGCTGTGTGGTCAAGCTTGGCTTCCAAAGAATCTGCTCACCATGTTACCCATCTACATGAGGTCGGTCTGTTGCCTCTGCCAAGGGAAACATGGCCGGGTCTATTTCAGTACAGCAGAGTTCAGACACTAACTGATCCCTCCCTCCCTCTGTTTTCATTGCAGTAAGTGTGGCACCCTTCCCCCTGAGAGTTGRTTCTTCAGCCTCATCTGCAGTACCGGATCCTTCATGGGTATGTACCGATGAAACTCATGTTTCTTTTGAATAGGAAGAGTGATGCATAGGTCTATTATCAGCTTGCGGTGTCATCATTGTTAATGCACTGACGGCGCTGAGGCCAGATAAAATGATTTGTATGGCAGCAAATGGTTAGAGTTTGGATTACGATGCAGATCGATGACAACTCTGTTAGCTATCCACACACTCATAGTCATACACAGTACACTGTACGTAACWGTCAGGGATGTCTGTAGTTCTGTCATCCTCTTTCACTGTAAAAGTAAAATAGTTTGTCTCGTTGGGCATCCCTAAATGTAGGTTGTTAAAGCTAGATAGTTTGTGTTTATGTATCGATATGTAGGCTACATGTGCCTTTTGAAAACAAATTGATGTAGTTCTGTCCTTGAGCCYTTCTTGTCTATTAATGTTCTGTGTTACGTCATGTTTCATGTTTTGTGTGGACTCCAGGAAGAGTAGCTGCTGCTTTTGCAACAGCTAATGGGGATCCTAATAAAATATCAAAAATACCAAAAGCTCCAGGTTGATGTTTTTCCAGCTGCGGCTGTGAATCTAACAAGGTCTCTGTTCCACAAACAGAAGTCTATGCCCCCCCATGTTCCCCCCCCACCCCTTTTACTCCACCCCCTGAAAGGAGATCCTTCTGTGTGTGTCCCCCACTCCGACGCCACATGAACTAACCGCAGCAGCCCGATCATGGGCAATTACAGCAGTGCTGTTTCACTGCCAAAACCTCTTGAAATCAGCTATTTTGGTTGTTTTGTTTGTGCTTCAAAGCCAATCATGGACGCAGAGTGTCTTTGCTTTTTGGAATATTCAACCTCAGAAACCTTAACTGTCAAGGAATTTTCCCTTTAAGGACTGCATTGGGGACCTAAAAAAACTATGATTAGCATATACCCTGTTCAAATGGTCTCTTTTCAGATTGATTTATGTGCCAAAATGTTTACCAAAGGGCATACAGTATGAACATGGATATATCATATATCTGGATCCATTACAGTGTATGTACAGTATCATGTATCATTTGTACTGTCGATCCATACAAAACGAGTTTCTCCCCTTACCAGTTTGAAGTTAGAACAAAGTTAGAATGGTCAGGTTTTGAAGTGATTATTACATAACAGTCTTATCAAACAGTGCATTTAATACCCCCCGCGGTGCAGTTTGTTTGAACYGGGCTCTCTTATGTCGGGGAGCGGTTAGAGGCACTGCTTGGGGGTTGAATACAGCACAAAGTGCTAGCGATCACGTACTCAAACACGTGAACAAAGCACACCACCAAAAGCCATAAAGGAATGGTTCGTTTTTTGTTTGAGCACACACACTGTGAGAGTGTTTACTTAAACTCTGACGCGTGGTGTGGAGTTGCGATGAGAAGAATGGTAACGTCTGAAACCCCGGCCACAAACTAGATCCCTCACTGTGTCCTAACAAGTGAATTTGGCAAAGAATCACTAGCAAACAGGGATTTTTATCGCATAATCTGCTGTATTATCACTGTATTGACGACACGCACGTCTAAACACTCGCTTGGTGGTGAGATGGACACCAGATGTGAACTCTACCTATTTCCATCCAATGGATTTTTGCGAGAACAGTTTGCTGCTCTTGGAAGTGCTGTACAGCTGCAGCGAAGCCTTCACCGGCCAGTTTGGTACAGAGCCATTAGGAATCTGCACACAACGTGGTTCCCAGTTCTTAACAACTCGGCAGAGACGGCACATCTTGGCATAGTGTTATGCACATTCTATCTGCTTTTCCATCTTGCAACTCAATATCCAAGAGTGTACTACTCCCTACTCTGCAAGAGGTACATGTAGAGTGTTGTTTGTTGTTGCTTCCATGCTCTAGCAGATTTGATAGTGAGCCGTCACCAGGTGAGTGGTTCTGTCTGCTTGATAGATAGGTGAAAATGAAAATGTTTGTTTTGTTTCTCCTCCCTCCCTCAGTGATTTTGATAGGGCTGCTGCGGTATGCCCACGTCATAGAGAAGCACCAGAACTGTGTCCTTAACYCGGCCGGCCTCTCCACTGGCTGGATCTGTGCTGCAGGACTCATTATGGTGGGCAACTTCCAGGTAAGAACAGAACTGACGTCACTCCCACAGTGGAGCGTCTCTGTCACTAAATGGCTCTTGTGAAGTGTTGGATGAAGGTGGAATGTGCTCAAGTGTTAGAGGCCTGTTTTCAGGTTTGACCACTGTATAGGCTGTGTAGGCTACTGGTGTGGTCGATAGTAACGAGATGCAAATCCACATTTCTTAACTAAGGCAGCAAGTCCATTGTTTGTATGATTGCATAAGATTTCACTACAGTATTACATAAATTTAAAATAACTGATCACTATCTTAGCCTGTGGGATTTTCACTACATCCGGGCATTGTAAATCACAATGACTTTATTGAAGCCGGGCTAGTTGTTTGATGTTCCCAGTAAGTCCCCAAAAACAGGGAAATTGTCCTCTCTGTGTGCTCTGTAGTCTGTAGAAAACATTCCACTTTGACAGCTAGCTAATCCAAGTGCAGTTTGCAAGGCCCATCTTTAGGGTGCGAAGCGCACCACTAAATCATTCCCCTTCAAGTTGTGATTTACTGATTGTAGAATGACAGAGCGGAGGAGAAAATAAATGTTCCTCCTACCAAGTATATTCCAAATATTTAAAGACAGTGCCTTCAGAAAGTATTCAGACCCCTTGACTTTTTCCACATTTTTTTTGCCCACTTAAACCAGATGACAAAGCGAAAACAGGTTTAAAMAATTTTTTTGCAAATTATTACAAATAAAAAACAGAAATACCTTACTTACTTAAGTATTCAGAACCTTTGCTATGAGACTCGAAATTGAGCCAGAGATGTTTCTACAACTTAARTGGAATCCACCTGTGGTAAATTAAATTGATTGGAATTGATTTTGAAAGGCACACACCTGTCTATAAAAGGTCCCACAGTTGACAGTGCATGTCAGAGCAAAAACCAAGCCATGAGGTTGAAGGAATTGTCCTTAGAGCTCAGGATTGTGTCGGGGCACAGATCTGGGAAAGGGTTTCAAAAAATGTCTGCAGCATTGAAGGTTCCCAAGAACACAGTGGCCTCCATCATTCCTAAATGGAAGAAGTTTGGAACCACCAAGACTCTTTCTAGAGCTGGCTGCCCAGCCAAACTGAGCAATCYGGGGAGAAGGGCCTTGGTCAGGGAGGTGACCAAGAACCCGATGGTCACTCCGACAGAGCTCCAGAGTTCCTCTGTGGAGATGGAAGAACCTTCCAGAAGGACAGCCATCTCTGCAGCACTCCATCAATAAGGCTTTTATGATAGAGTGGCCAGACGGAAGCCACTCCTCAGTAAAGGGCACATGACAGCCCACTTGGAGTTTGCCAAAAGGCACCCAAAGGACTCTCAGACCATGAGAAACAAGATTCTCTGGTCTGTTGAAACCAAGATTGGCCAAATGCCAAGGTTCAAGTCTGGAGGAAACCTGGCACCATCCCTACGTTGAAGCATGGTGGTGGCAGCATCATGCTCTGGGGATGTTTTTCAGCGGCAGGGACTGGGAGACTTGTCAGGATCAAGGCAAAGATGAATGGAGCGAAGTACAGAGAGATCCTTGATGAAAACCTGCTCCAGAGCGCTCAAGACCTGGAAGGTTACCCTTCCAACAGGACAACGACCCTAAGCACACAGCCAAGACAACGCAGGAGTTGTTTCGGGACAAGTCTCTGAATGTCCTTGAGTGGCCCAGCCAGAGCCTGGTCTTGAACCTGATCAAACATCTCTAGAGAGACCTGAAAATAGCTGTGCAGCGACACGCCCCATACAACCTGACAGAGCTTGAGAGGATCTGCAGAGAAGAATGGGAGAAACTCCCCAATAGGTGTGCCAAGCTTGTAGCGTCATACCCKAAAAGACTCAATGCTGTTATCGCTGCCTAAGGTGCTTCAACAAAGTACTGAGGAAAGGGTCTGAATACTTATGTAAATGTCATATTTCATTTTTTWTWTTTTTTTATAAATTAGCAAACTTTTCTAAAATTCTGGTTTTGCTATGTTATTATGTGTTATTGTGTGTAGATTGATGAGGGATTATWAAAAAAAAAAAAAAAAATTGTGGGAAAAGTCAAGGGGTCTCAATACTTTCCGAAGACACTGTATACACTAGATGACTGAGAGGGGCACTGTTTTGAAGCCACTGCACCTCAATCTTGGCACTCCTCCACTAATGTAAAAAATATAATAATCTATTACAAACACCTTAATGCATACTTTTCATTTATATTATGTGAGCTAAGTTCTAATGCTACTGTCCCCACTAAAATAAAAAAATACTTAAACTTGAAATAATGTGATATTCCATTCATTCCTATTCATGGTTTGCACCTCCATCACTCTGCCACTTCATTGCCCTTATAAAGACGCTGCGGCCATATTGATGCTTTACTTTACTTTACTATTTATATTTTTGACAACTTTTACTTTTACTTCACTACACTCCTAAAGAAAATGATGTACTTTTTACTCCATACATTTTCCCTGACACCCAAAGTACTCGTTACATTTTCGTATGCTTAGCAGGACAGAAAATGGTCAAATTCGCACAAGAGAACATCCCTACTGCCTCTGATCTGGCGGACTCCCTAAACACAAATGCTTTGTTTTTAAACGATGTCTGAGTGTTGGATTGTGACCCTGGCTATCCATAAATAAATATAACAAGAACATTGTGCCGTCTGGTTTGCTTAATATAAGGAATTTTTKATTGTTCATACTTTTACTTTTACTTTTGATACTTAAGTATATTTAAAACCAAATACGTTTAGACTTTTATTCAAGTAGTATTTTACTGGGTGACTCACTTTTACTTGAGTCATTTTCTACTAAGGTATTTACTTTTACTCAAGTATGAAAATGTAGTACTTTTCCACCACTGATCCCTAATACCTGCAGCTCTGTGAACTCTGGGTAGTCCACAGCCTGGCTGTGGGTGCGGTCTCGTTCAGTAACACATTGTCCTGATGTGTTCTTTCAACGCATCTGATCTCAATCTCCCCCACAGGCAATCATCTCTTTGTAGGCCTTCCAAAGACATCCCTCCTGATCATTTTTAGGCAGGCCTCTAGAAAGGCCTTTGGTAAGGTCTTGCAAACAGGAGGTTTTGGCAAGCTGCTGCGTTCCTACACTCAGTAGGCTTGTGACGGGAGGGAGCTGTCCTTATTCTGCCCAGAGGAAGAGGACCATCCCTTGGGACAAGAGGTCCATCCCACGTGGCTAGGGCAACCAAACACGGGAGCATATGTTGCAGTGAACATAGTCTTCTGGAGTTTTTTTGCTCCTCAAACTACTGGCCAATAGCCAGACAGTGTACACTACTGTACCTTCTTTTAAGCCACAATGTCTGCCTTTTGTGGCCATGAAGTAATACAGACATTCTGAATGCAGATTTAGATAGGAGAGTTTATTTTGATCACAATCACACTCTGTTCCCAGGGTTCTGAGGTTTTGTACATGTGCTGAATGCGATGGATAGAAGAGTGACTGGTCGACAGTGTTCGGGATTTCCTTATTRGAGCTGTTCTTGCCATAATATCGACTTGGTCTTTTACCAAATAGGGCTATCTTCTGTATACCAACCCTGCCRTGTCACAATACAACTGATTGGCTCAAACACATTAAGAAGGAAAGAAATTCCACAAAATAACTTTRAACAAGGTACACCTATTAGTTTAAATGTATTCCAGGTGACCTCATGAAGATGGTTGAGAGAATGCCAAGAGTGTGCAAAGCTGTCATCAAGGCAAAGGGTGGCTACTTGGAAGAATRTAAATTATAKAATATTTTTTGATTTGTTTAACTTTTTGGGGGTTYCWACATGATTCTGTATGTGTTATTTCATAGTTTTGATGTCTTCACTATTATTCTACAATGTAGAAAATAGTAAAAATAAATAATTATTTGATATTGAGATAAAAACAGCTACATTGGASCTTTAAGTGACAGTATTTTTGTGTGGGCATGTGCAGACAGGTCAGCAATGACAGCTCTCAAAAAAACTTGTTTGTGAAATCAACACCTTTTCACCACACTTGGGGTGTATTCAGCTGGTCAGTCTTTGTCATGAAAGGAGCGGGTGTTCTTAATATTTTGTATATWCAGTGTCATTTATATGCCACTACGACTCCAGTTTGGACAATTGCTGTCCCAATTGTTGCGCAATTYCTACAGAGTTATACATGTGTCTGTATGTGTGTGTATCGGGTGTGTTGATGGCGTAACAGGGAAATCCACGTGTGCTTACAAGCCGTAGGGGGCCAGGTAGGGACGAGGGGTCAGAGGCCAGCCTTCCGGCAGTGCCTAAAATGTGCTGTGTCTGTATGGAGCGTGTTCATATTTGTCTTCACACTTCTGTGTCCCACCAGCCCCGGTTGTGTGTGTATCCCTCCTCTTCTTGCTGYGTCCTGATTGGCCTGCAGACTCTCCTCCCTGGCCTTGATGGAGGAGCCCTTTGCTTATATAATGAACAGTGTGTGCGTGTGTGAGGGTGTGTAAATTACAGTCCTCACCATATGCATTTGGACAGTAATTTTGGATTAAATGATTAATATGAGTCGAAAATAAAGAATGTCATCTTTTATTTGAGGGTTTTTCATTACATATCTGTTTAACCATTTAGACATGAAAGCACTTTATGTATCTAGTCCCCCCATTTGAAGAAATCATAAGTATTTTGYCAAATTCACTTATAGCGTATTGAAGTAGTCAAACATTTAGTATTTGGTCTAGTATTTGGTGTCTTGCGATTCTTCAAACTTGTTTGCCTTTTGTTTTGGCTGTGTTTTGGGTATTGCTCAATAGTAACTGTATGGTGAAAGTTGTTGGGTGTCATTTTGGAGTCACTTTGTAAGTGAGGATAGAAGGCATTCATTTGGATGCTGCCATGATTATGAAAAATCATGAATGAATCATGAATAATGACGAGTGAGCAAGTTACAGAGGCACAAAGATGATACCCCCCCCCCAATGAGAGGATAATCTGTTGTTGTAGCCTCTGTAATTTTCATACTCATCATTATTCATGATCCGTTCAGGAATTTTCTTTATCTTGGCAGCATAACAATGAATTTAGAAGTGTTCAGAAACATCTTCTCTGCTCATTTAAAAAGAAAATCACTCCAGACACCATTCATTTACGTTTCAGGAAGACATACAGACAACAGATATGTGTGAAAATACCCTAAAATAAAATATGACATTCTGTACTATCATTTGATCTCAAATCCAAAATGCTAGAGTATAGAGACAACATTTATATTTTAGCTCCACTGTCCCAATAAATATGGTGAGGACTGTATGTACATGTGTACTATTTGGTGACAGTGCGTACCCATGAGGGTAAACATTTTTGAACACCACTGTTTGTCACAGTGCCAACAAGGCTAAAGCCATAGTGGATGTGAGGAACTACTTCAGCACTTTTGACATATGGATGGGATACACATACACGGGGAGTTTATGTATAGCAGGAATCCCTTTACAAGAGTGACTGTTATCCGGTTGAGAAACAACTCCAAGCTCCTTCTGCCATAGGCACATTTGAGAGGATTAGATACTCTTAATGCCATACAGTAGAAGCTAGGAGTCTGGTTGTTACTGGGCATAGGTTACTGTAGAATCTGTAAAGTATCTCACATGTCACAAAAATTTGGACAACCCTACTGTAGATCTTTTTCCAGGTGGTTAGTGAAGGCAGACTGTCCCCCAGCTAAAGAAAACTCTAGAAGGTCATGAACTCTAGACCTGGTGCAGGTTCCCCACCCTGTGGTTTTGGAGTGTGAACATCTCTACCACCTCAGCCTATCATACAGTTGACCTTATTGTATTTGTAAAATCAATATACTAAAGAGGATTCTCATAGGTCAATACAGGGGTGGTCACTTTTTTCTAATTTAGCACATAGAAACTAGAGGCCATGAGTAACTTGGTCAAAAATAATGGCACAGAGTGGCCTATAGATGGCGCTGTTATAAGTAATCTTACTTAAACCCTCATATTCGTTACCCTGTTTGACCTAGAGACTTGAACTTTGCATGTAGGTGCTTTTGCTCATGCTGAACAAATTTGCCTCGAGGACTCATAATGTCCGTCAGGATAGATTTTCCTCCATCTTGTAGCCCATGGTACATCTCTTAACTTAGTTTGAGAAAAGCTAAGGGATTGATTAAGAGATGCCTGAGTTATTGATAAATCAGGAATTCAGATTTTACGTGTTCATTTAAATCTTTCGTAAATCTACTCCACAAGGCCTAACAACAAACTTTTTAGGGTCATCAAAGTCATTGCCATGATGGACCATGTTAAGTTTGACATTGATATCTTAAAAATTAAGGAAACTATTAACGATTAACTTTATTGACTATGTAACGCTAATACTTAAAATAATCATAAAAAATCTTCTCATGGACTAAAAGTCAGAGTCACTGCAAATTTGGTCTTTGGACTAATCACAATAGTCGCTAAATAGTTTGAGAAAATAACAATGATGCATTCAAAGATGGCCACACAATATATCAGCAGATGCATATTAGCACACGGCTAGAGTTATTGACAAATCAAAAAACAGATTTTATGTGTCCATTTAAACCACTGTAAATCCGCTCCATATTGGCCTATCAACTTGAKACTTGTCATCYCTATCATGGACGTCACTAAGATGAACCACACTGAATTTGGTATTGATATCTAAAAAACTGTTAACAACTCATCCTTTGTATATGTAACGCTAATGCTCAAAATCCTCTGCAATCATCTTCTCCTCATGAACCATATGTCAGATTCACTCCATATGTTCTATTTAGACACATTACATCAGACTTGAATGGTTTTGAGATTGTTTCTGCATTCAATATATAGAAGCTCAATAGATTAAGTAATGACTTTAAGAATGATTACCTGCTGCATTCAAAGATAACCAACCTACAGCATTTGTGTCATCTCTGTGGTATTGAGAGAGAAACATGGTAATGCTTTCACTAATGGCACATAAAGGAAGATAGTTCGGACATGATAGAGTGCTCGCTTTCTTATCCAACTGATCTGGTGTCSTTTCTGTCATCCTGTGAACCCTGTTCATTGCTGCTCGCAGCTGTCTTTTTGTATGGTTATACTGAAGCTCCTCTGGTTTAGAGTGTTATTCTGATCCTCTGTTGTTCTCTTTTCCTGGAAACGAGTCCTTTTGTGTCAGATAGAGTAACACCCTGTTAACAGTGACTATACTCTCCACAATTTCTCTTTGAATAACCCTTTTTGGTTCCAGGTAGAACCCGTTCCACAGCCAAAATGATTCTTCCTGGAACCAAAAGGGGTTCTCCAATGGGGACAGTCGAAAGAACTGTTTTGGAAGCCTCTTTTCTAAGAGTGTGGTGTTGTTGGGTCATGCTCACCCATGCGTGTGTGCGTGCATGTGCTTCTGTGTCCGTACGTGCGTTTGAAGTACGCGTGCGTCCATCTATGTSTCATAAATAAACATTGAATTATTTGTGTTCCAGGTGGATTATGCCAAAGTGCTTCACTACGTGGGTGCAGGGGTGGCTTTTCCCACCAGTATACTGTTTGTGTGTCTGCAGTCAGCCCTGACCTACCGGCTGGCGAAGACCCAGAGAGAATATATCGTGGGCCACCTTCGACTGGGGATGAGCTTACTAGCCTTCATCACCCTGGTCTTCAGTATCCTTTACACTGGTCGTCACTGTAAGAGAGAGAGAGTCAGAGAGACATAAAGGAAGTACGTATGTGTTACATGGCCCCCTGCTGGATAAAGGCATATTTTGAATACATGCTGTTGATATATGTATGCGTGTGTGTATGTTTGTATGTGTGTGTGTGTGTGTGTGTGTGTGTGTGTGTGTGTGTGTGTGTGTGTGTGTGTGTGTGTGTGTGTGTGGTGTGTGTGTGTGTGTGTGTGTGTGTGTGTGTGTGTGTGTGTGTGTGTGTGGTGTTGTGGTGTGCGCGCGCATGTGTGTTCCACATGCAATCTCTCAGTAGTCCCTCTGTCTAGATAGGTGCTGTTGTCTCCTTAACCCTCTGTCCCTCCCAGGCGGTGTCTTCTTGTCCAGGAGAGCTTTGCCCTGCAACACGCCTCGCCATCTTTGAGTGGCTCTTCTGCATCATCATCATGCTCTTCTTTGGGACCTTTGCCTTTGAGTTTGGGGACATGTCGGGACACCCTTATGGTGCTGGCCAGAGGGGGTGTCCAGGGCTTTTCCAGCAGTGACCACAAGGCTGAGGAGGCAGGAGGGCCCAACACCACTACCAACCAGATGGCATAGCAATGCTGTAGGCCTTCAAAGGGAGGCTTCTGTGCCCACTGACCAATCACAAACAGGGTTGGAGTGGAAGAGTGGATGCCTGACACAATCATAGACCACCAAAGGGCATGAGGACGACAGACCCTCCAATGGACCTGCTCGGTATTGCACAATAGCTAAAGCACCCAAAGCTTTTCTAACCATTGACCAAAGACTAACATCGTGTTATTGCCATATTTGCACTGCGTTGCAGTAGACAGTACAGGGTGGATTGCAAAACATATGTTACAAGTCCTTTTGGAAGGAACACAGGCAGGCGCGCACACCACACACACCACACACACACCACACACACACACACACACACACACACACACACACACACACACACACACACACACACACACACACACACACACACCTTCCCTGTCCTTTCCTTTCATCATTACGTAATCACTCTTGATTACGAGAACTTGTTCGCTTGCCGCGTATCAGATCCAATGTCTTGAGTGAGTGCCTGAAAAATCTTTGATGACTAAGCAGAATATGGCTGGGTCAGTACCTGTGTTGTTATGTTTGGCCATTCAGACACTGAACTCTGCATCGCATTGTTTCTACTCAGGAAAATCTGTTACATCACCAGCTGTTGTTCAGTGCCTTTTGACAGGACCTTAAAGGGAAGTTAAAGTCAAACAAAAGAGGTATTGTTGTTTTCTGTGCTCAGAGATATTTGTTTTATATCAGAGGTTTGATTGTTGTATTGTGTGAAATAAAAGCAAATTGGGTAAAGGGAGGTTCTGTTCAGGTGCAGTGGCCCTTGTTGTTTCATTTTGTGAGGGACTATGCGAAGGGTGTCTGAAAACCTTTTTGGTGTTGTGTGTTACGCATTGAAACCAGTAGAGGGCCCCCTGATCAATGCTTTTGTTGCAGTGTCATCTGATGCAGAGAAAGTGTTACAGTGGGAAAGAAAGCAAACCAGAGAAATTAATCACTTTGAAAGTGTATCCTTGTACCAAATTGATGACAAGAATAAGAAATGTTAAAACAAACATGTTATTTTATGTATGCTGTTCAATTTTTCAGGTATTAATGCAAATATAGACACATCTGTCTATTTATCGTCTAGAACCTGTTTTTGTCATTCATCATTTTCCAAAGTGCTTTTGTATCTTAAAAAGAAAGATTCACCCATTTTGAATGTTATATTGTTCTTTTTGTTTATCTCTGAGCTGTGTTCTATTGATTCAATGTCTCATGCCAATCTGATCAATTGCTATTCAAGCAGGCAGAGATACGAAATGTATCACACCGGCTATGACAATTAGCGTTTTGAAAGTTCCATATCTTGAAAACTTGATTTCTGACATGCAAGAAAATTTGGGACTGTATCAACAGTGGACTAATGAAACAAATACCAAGGGATAMTTTGAGTGGATTATTACTTTAAGGTGAGCATTATCGATGCAGCAGCAAAGAATAAAACTCTTTTCTGAGAATGAACTCTTATAGAGACTGATGAAAAGACATATACATTTCATGTTTTATTGTTCAAAACCCTATTTACATTTTCCTGTTATCTATTGACAAACTGTATATGAAGGATCTGAGTTGATCTGGTTTCAGAACAGTTACAGTAATGCAAGAGAGATGGTTATGTAGATGACGAGGCAAGCGGGACAAGGTAACAGCACTGACACATTCTCAGTCGTTTTTTCTACATTGAACCAAAATGTGGCTACATACCATTTTACTCTAAACCCTTCACGCTCAGAAAAAGCTAGCCCTGCCTCTGGTAATATCTCTACAATAAAAGCTTTCTAACATAAAAGCATGTAGAAGTCGTGTATCTTTCAAAGAGAGTTTGTGTATTTGTGCCTTGATTTGAATGAAGTTTCACAAAGCACTCAACTATACTAGTGAACCTCTAATTGATCAACGTTACTTGAAAACCCTTCCTTGAATTTTGTTAGAAAAAGTTTGGATAAAGGGAATTAAGAATGAACACCACTTCACATGTCAATCACAGCATGTCAAATACAGTGCAGTTAACAGATGTTCTTTGATGGTATAAATTAGTATTAAAAGACCCAGTGCAGTCAAAATAGTTTTTCCTGTGTTTTGTATCATATTGGACATATTGTTGAAAACACAGTTTACACAGGACCGTGTAATAAGCAGGTTTTGTATGGGTGGAGTTTTGGCTTGCCTGGTGACATCACCAGGCGGAATAAGTTAATAGACCAATAACAAAGTGAGTTCCAAACCTCTCTGCCAATAACAGTTATTTTTCAGGATACATATCCTTCCCATTAGGCCCCTCCAATTAGGTCCCTCACTCAGACCACTGTTTTTTGTATAAAAAAAAAGCTATTTGACCATTTTAATTTTAACTACTATAGTAAGGTGTTTAATTGTTTCCCACATTTTTTTGATATTGAGGTTTAAAAAATGGCTGCATTTGGGCCTGAAAGAATATGTAACTACTACGTAAAGTATGGCTAATCTACCTTTAGATTTGGTCATTTGCTTAATAACGACAGGCGGTTTTAGCGGTTACAACAGGCCTAAAGTGGAGTTAACCCAATTTCTTTTTTATCCAGCTTAATGTTTTAGGCATTACTGAAAACAAACAAAAATGAAAACTGCACCAAAAAGGAAGTTGTGTTTGTGAGACAAGCCACATGTATGGGGGTATGTAGTATATGTTAAAAATACTTTGAAAATACCATACAGCCATCTCACATATCTGATGACCATCGAGGTCATAGCCATCACCCCTTCCCCACCCCTCATCATATGACCGAGATGTTTGGCTTTTCAGTTTTCAGCCAAAGAGAGAGCGAGAGAGAGTACACTCCCCCCTACTCCAACCTTTCCCACCCTCCCCTGTACCCCTAACAGCTGCCAGCATGGCTGTCGCGTACTGGTCAACATAGACAGCTGCCCATGTCACCGCTGCCCGTTGCCTGCCGCGCCACACACTAGAAGTTGAGGTTCTTGGCCACCTCCCAGGGAAACTCCTTCCTGCCAAAGTGGCCGTAGCAGGCCGTCTTCTGATAGATGGGCCTTTTCAGGTCCAGGTCTCTGTGGACAAATAGCCAGCAAGGTATTCCAGTCAAATCTCATTGCTGCCACTTAGTGTTGACGACAGGGAATATTTACATACACACAAGCACATAAGATTTTCTTTAGCATGTGACCTGATCAGGAAAAACTCTGGATCCTATTTGCTGCTTATAACTAAGGCCCAGAATTTCCCATGGCCTGGTTGCGTGATCAGGAAAAACTCTATGTATGACTGAGGGGAAATTGACAATAATATTGTCCCACCTGACAATGACCCCAGGCCGGAGGTCAAAGTTCTTGTTGACGATATGCAGCAGCTCCTTCTCACTCTTCTGGGAGGACCCATAGGTGAACAGGGAAATAGACAATGGTGCTGCCACTCCAATGGCATAGGACACCTGGATCACAAACACGCACAGGATATCAACTCCTCAGTTCCAATAGAAATGACTGTCATTGTTTACTTCGGTTCGGTTGACAGTGTCCAAAGGTTAGAGAAGTATACGGTTGAATCTCTCACCTGCACCAGCACCCTCCTGCACAGATTGGACTTGACCAGGGACTTGGCGACCCAGCGTGCGGCGTAGGCGGCAGACCGGTCCACCTTGGTGTAGTCCTTACCAGAGAAGGCCCCGCCACCGTGGGCACCCCAGCCACCATATGTGTCCACAATGATCTTCCTACCGGTTACCCCAGCATCACCCTTTCATAAACAGAGATGGGTGAATGTATGAAAGCGGACAAAGACTACAGGTTGTAATCCTTCACGCATATGAAATGATGAACTTGTCATCAATAAAATAAAACGATTCAAGCAGATACTTTGTGTGTTGACAGGCTGTGGATTCTACACGAATCACCACCCAGACACTACAAAGACCCAACCGTCCTTTGTAACTGAGCTACTGGAGAGGAAGGAACTCTTACTGATAACTTGAAGTGAACTGGAAGTAGATAAAGTAAGGTCAGGAAGATCTCCTCAGTGGAGGGAGGAACAGCCACCTTGGCTTAAAGAGGTGAGGGGAGGGCAGGTAGCCTAGTGGTTGAGAGCGTTGGGCCAGTAACCGGAAGGTCGCTGGCTCGAATCCCCGAGCTGACTAGGTGAAAAATCTGCCGATGTGCCCTTGAGCAAGGCACTTCACCCTAAATTGGATAAGACCATCTGCTAAATGACTAAAATGTAAAAAACCTATGTGGTCTCTAATAGCTCAACCGGGGTTGTTAGAACCTAACAAATGGGACAATGATAATGGTTACCTGGGGCCCGCCAATCACAAAGCGTCCGCTGGGCTGCAGGTGATAGACGGTGTTGTCGTCCAGGTACCTGGCCGGCACAACGGCCTTGATGACCTTCTCCTTCAGTATCTCCTTCTGCTCTTCCAGGCTCACGTAGTCGTCGTGCTGCACCGAGACGACCACTGTGTGAACTCTACGAGGGATCACCGCCCCGTTCTCCTGGGTGTAGTGAACTGTCACCTGGAGAGAAGGGGCGTGAGGGGAGAGTTTTCCAGCCCGGCACTGACACACCTTTAAAATAATATCTAATCAAATGACTAATCTTCATTCTGAGCCATACTTATATATATATCAGGTGTTACTGTTGGGCTGGAACAAAAGCCTGAGAACTGCAATAAAATCATTGTGTTGGGGGATTTTAGTATTCATGTTGACAAAGAAACTGACTACAAGGCCATTGAATTTATTAATATTTTGAGCTCTATGGACTTATGGTTATTACCAAGGGGCTTTCTACTGACATATCCTCTATTGTTGATGTTGCTTTATCTGATAACCACTGTATTTTTTACTACCTTGTTGCCCATAGCATAGGGTAATACTGAACGCATTATTAAGAAACACTATTTTACCTCTGAAGTTGCCACAGATTTTATTGTATGGGAAGTGTATGAACAATACTCCACCACCTATTCTGCCTTCCTCTTGTGATAACTTTAATAGCAAATTAAGGGCAGCCATTGATGCCATAGTTCCAGTTAAGTTGAAAAGGGACACATCCAAATGAAGCCCCTCGGATGAGTGAGGAAACTAATCAATTAAAGAAAAATTACAGGAAAGCAGAGCGCAAGTGGAGAAATTCAAAGTTCAAAGTTGCATGTCCATTATGATACTCTGAGAGAGCAACTTGGCACATACAGTACCAGTCAAAAGTTTGGACACACCTACTCATTCAAGGGTTTTTCTTTATTTTTACTATTTTCTACATCGTAGAATAATAGTGAAGACATCAAAACKATGAAATAACACATATGGAATCATTTAGCAACCAGAAAAGTGTTAAACAAATCAAAATATATTTTATTTTTGAGATTCTTCAAAGTAGCCACCCTTTGCCTTGATGACAGCATTGCACACTCTTGGCATTCTCTCAACCAGCTTCATGAGGTAGTCACCTGGAATGCATTTCAATTAACAGGTGTGCCTTGTTAAAAGTTAATTTGTAGAATTTCTTTCCTTCTTTATGTATTTGAGCCAATCAGTTGTGTTGTGATAAGGTAGGGGTGGTATACAGAAGATAGCCCTATTTGGTAAAAGACCAAGTCCGTATTATGGCAAGACCAGCTCAAATAAGCAAAGAGAAACGACAGACCATCATTACTTTAAGACATGAAGGTCAGTCAATACTGAAAATTTAAAGAACTTTGAAAACGCTTTGATGAAACTGGCTCTCACAAAGACCGCTACAGGAAAGGAAGACCCAGAGTTACCTCTGCTGCACAGGATAAGTTCATTAGAGTTACCAGCCTCAGAAATTGCAGCCCAAATAAATGCTTCACAGAGTTCAAGTAACAGACACATCTCAACATCAACTGTTCAGAGGAGACTGCGTGAATCAGGCCTTCATGGTCAAATTTACCAAGAAGGAGAGTGATGGAGTGCTGCATCAGATGACCTGGCCTCCACAATCACCCGACCTCAACCCAATTGAGATGGTTTGGGATGAGTTGGACCACAGAGTGAAGGAAAAGCAGCCAACAAGTGCTCAGCATATGTGGGAACTCCTTCAGATGTTGGAAAAGCATTCCAGCTGAAGCTGGTGAGAAAATGCCAAGAGTGTGCACCTGTTGTTTTACGAAGCAAGTGACAAATAAAATTAGATTTGATTGATCTCCTGCGCCAAGATAAATGTGGCACACTTCACTTTCGTCGCTACTGAACCCCTGGAACTCCAAATAGCACCTTGAGAGAGTTCTCAGATTCCCCAAAAAACAATCACTTTAGGGCTTGAGCTTTTTCCAAGGGCCCCTGTCCCTGTGGGACAGATGGACAACGTCTCCCCTAAAGGCCAATGAGAGTTGTCTATGGGAAGATGGGGAGGAGAGTAAAACAGACCACGGAAGAGTCCAGGCCTTGGAATCCATGTTCTCTACGTCATCATGGTCACGGTGTAAACCAATATCTATGACTGGGTTCAGTGTAAACACAAGAATAACTTCCAGTCCATTTGACTTTAAAGGCAATCACCTTGACTTGTGAGGATGTGCACATGATGAACTTGTGTGTGTGTGTGTGTGTGTGTGTGTGTGTGTGTGTGTGTGTGTGTGTGTGTGTGTGTGTGTGTGTGTGTGTGTGTGTGTGTGTGTGTGTGTGTGGTGTGCGTGTGCGTGTGCGTGTGCGCGTGCCGCGTGCGCATGTGCGCATGTGCGTGTGTGTGTGTGTGGAAGTTATTATATAAGACTGGATATTGGAAAGCAAGGGACAGTGGGTCTCCAAAAAAGGTGAGCTCCTGTTGCTTTGAGAGGGTTCATGTTCAATGGCCATTTATGAAAACACCTGACTGATGTATAATGGAATGATAACAAGGATCGGCTCCAGGCTCTTCAGTCAGAACATAACCAGGGATGGTCAAAAATGACAAAATACCGGAAAGATCAATATATCATAATAAACTACTGTATTTAACTAAAATACATGTATTTGTATGTTAAAATACACAAATACATTTGCAATTAACCGGCCAGAACAGCAACAACATTCTCAGTAACGTCTACTGAAACCTTTGACTTGCTATGACTGTGATATGTTGTTGTTTATCTGCCTTAGTTGAATGCACTGACTGTAAGTCACTTTGTATAATAGTGTCTGCTAAATAACCAAAATGTATATGTGAAAATGAACATATCAAAATGAACTGCAAAGCACACTGGGTACTATTATTGGCCTTATAATGTCATATCTAGATGGGATACAGTTTAACGTAATTCTCCTAGCCTGCTACATTAATTATCCTAACCTGCTGCGTAAGTTCCCCTTAAACCTGGTACGAAAAGTCAGTTTTGCTGTATCCCTTCTAGATTGTTTTGGGGGGTGGGGGGTGGGTCAGAGCTCATTCAAGTAATACACAGCATGCTTTGCAATTGTCCATTTTTACACACACATTTATATTTAGTTAATTTAGCAGATGATCTTATCACACCATAGTGCTATCAAACTTCTGATACCAATCATGGGTGAAAGAGGGGTCACAAAATGGTGAACCTCTACAAAAAACTGTATAGAAAAGTATTTTGTAAATACAAATTACAGCTCTCGAAAGTATCTTGTTACAGCCCAGCGTAATACAATTGACAACATACTCAAAAGTTATTGAAATGCATATTTCAAATACATGGATCCGAAATACTGCCCATCTTTGAGCTTAACCATATTTCTCTTCCATCATCATACCTGTGTCTTGGAGTCAGGGCGGAGCCAGGGGACAGTGCCGTTCCGCCTCAATTCAGCCATCTTGGCATTGAGTTTGTGGGCGAGGACGATGGTGAGAGGCATGCACTCCTCGGTCTCATCAGTGGCATAGCCAAACATCAGACCCTGCAAACCAAGCACAGGCAGTTAAGAATGACATCACCTCACACACCTAACGCCTCAGACCCCAATTGTTGAAGGATCTGTTTAATCACCTGGTCTCCTGCTCCAATGTCATTCTCCATCCGGTCAATGTGAACTCCCTGGGCGATGTCAGGGGACTGCTGCTCCAGAGCCACCAGCACGTTACAGGTCTTATAGTCAAAACCTGAGGGGTGTGAAACATGCCATGCAATAACTGCCATGTGGGCCGGATTTAACTAACTTAATCTGGTCTGGGTGGGGGGTTGGGTATGTTGTGCACACCTGGGCTATGACAACTCATGCTGAAAATAAAAGGGTAGTAGGAGAACAATGTCATATATACTAGGGTAGAGGAAATTATTTATCCAAGTCCAATATTACCTTTATCTGAGTTGTCATAGCCGATTTGCCTGATGGTATCCCTCACAATTGTCTGGTAGTCCACGTTGGCCCGAGATGTAATCTCCCCGCAGAGTAGCACCATGCCAGTCTTACACACAGTCTCTGTTCACAACACACAATGGTTAGAATGCTGACCATATGCCTGATGATCATACGAGTGTACAAACATTAGGAACACCTTTTTGCACCCCTTTTTGCCCTCAGAACAGCCTCAGCAGGGACTCAACAAGGTGTCGAAAGCGTTCCACAGSGATGCTGGCCCACGTTGACTCCAATGCTTCCCACAGTTGTGTTAAGTTGGCTGGATGTCCTTTGGGTGGTGGACCATTCTTGATACCACAGGAGGACAGGCTCGTGGTAATGGCTGGAGCAGAATGAGTGGAATGGTTTAAATACCGTTCCATTCGCTCTGTTCCAGCCATTATTATGTGCCGTCCTRCCCTCAGCAGCTGCCACTGCTTGATACACACGAGAAACCGTTGAGCCTGAACAACCCACCAGCGTTGCAATTCTTGACAGAAACCGGTACGCCTGACACCTACTACCATACCCCGTTCAAAGGCACTTAAACCTTGTCTTGCCCATTCACCCTCTGAATGGCACACATACACAATCCATGTCTCAACTGTCTCAAGGCTTAAAAATCCTTCTTTAACCCGTCTCCTCCCCTTCGTCTACACTGATTGAAGTGGATTTAACAGGTGACATCAATAAGGGATTATAGCTTTCACTTGGATTCCCCTGGTCAGTCTATGTCATGTTCATAATGTTTTCTACACTCATTGTACATTTTACTGAAAAGAGTATAACATTTTGAGAAAGACGGTCCGTGGTTTCAGTAAATAATCCATGCTCAGGCCAAAGACTGAAGAACGTCAACAGCATCTGGGTCTGTATGTATCAAACGTCTCAAAATAGGAGCGATCACATTCATTGTGAACTATAAGCCAGAAGTGATCCTAGATCAGCACTCCTCCTACTCTGAGACGCTCAATACAGGTGTAGGATCTTAATTTGAGCAGGTTTGCTACAGCAGGAAAATAATCCTGCACCAACAGGAAATGTGAATTATTGTGTGGATTATAATGAAAGTTTTTGTAGAGGGTTGATACATTTTTCAATTCTGAAAAGTGGGAATTACAAACTTCAGGAGCCTTTTTAAACCTCAAATACACTACAAGTGTTAAATGTTCTGCATTGCAGGAAAGGTTCTCCTGCAAAAAGGTGATCAAGTTCTACATCGGTACATCCCTGATCAAAGGCTGAGAAGTTTGTCCTCTGCTGCTATATAGTGGTGAGATGTTCTCCTCCACTCACCACAGGCCACCTTGGCATCTGGATCCTGCTTCAGGTGAGCATCCAACACAGCGTCACTGATCTGGTCACATATCTTATCTGGAAAAATAATGTTGTAACGTCATTAATTTGTCAATGTCAACAATGTAGCCGTGACTCAGTTTGCATAATTGTTTGGTAATGCAACGGGATGTAGATTATTAATAAATCCGGGAGTGTATTTGGGGGATTAGCCTGACAGGAAGTCAAACCTGGGTAACTGTGGCTGTCAGTCCAACACCTTAACCGCTACACCAAGAGGTCCAATACTCTTGATCAGGTTGCTACTGTAGGTGTTGTACAGAAAGTATTCATACCCCTTGACTTACAGTGCATTCGGAAAGTATTCAGACCCCTTCCCCTTTTCCACATTTTGTTACGTACAAACTTATTCTAAAATGGATTTTTAAAAAGAATAATCATCAATCTACACACAATACCTCATAATGACAAAGCAAGACATTTTTTGTTTTTTTGTTGCTAATTTATTAAAAATATTATCTATTACCTTATTTACACAAGAACTCAGACTCTTTGCTATGAGAGTCTAAATTGAGCTCATGTGCATCCTGTTTCCATTGATCATCCTTGATGTTTCTACAACTTGATTGGAGTCCACCTGTGGTACATTAAATTGATGGGACATGATTTGGAAAGGCACACACCTGCCTATATAAGGTCCCACAGTTGACAGTGCATGTCAGAGCAAAAACCAATCCATGAGGTCGAAGGAATTATCCATCTCTGTTGCACTCCAATCAGGCCTTTGTGGTAGAGTGGCCAGACGGAAGCCACTCCTCAGTAAAAGGCACATGACAGCCCGCTTGGAGTTTGCCAAAAGGCACCTAAAGGACTCTCAGACCATGAGAAACAAGATTCTCTGGTCTGATGAAACCAAGATTGAACTCTTTGGCCTAAATGCCAAGCATCACGTCTGGAGGAAACCTGGCACCATCCCTACGGTGAAGAATTGTGGTGGCAGTATCATGAGGTGGGGATGTTTTTCAGCGGCAGGGACTGGGAGACTAGTCAGGATCGAGGGAAAGATGAACAGGACTCCATTAACATCGACGGGGATGTAGTGGAGCGGGTCGAGAGTTTCAAGTTCCTTAGTTTCCACATCACCAACAAACTATTATAGTCCAAACACACCAAGACAGTCGTGAAGAGGGCACAACATAACCTATTCCCCCTCAGGAGACTGAAAAGATTTGGCATGGGCACCCAGATCCTCAAAATAGTCTACAGCTGCACCATCGAGAGCATCCTGACCAGTTGCATCACCGCCTGGTATGGCAACTGCTCGGCAGCTGACCATAAGGCGCTACAGAGGCTAGTGCGTACGGCCCAGTACATCACTAGGGACAAGCTTCCTGCCATCCAGGATCTATATAATAGGCGGTGCCAGAGGAAAGCCCATAAAATTGTCAGAGACTTCAGTCACCCAAGTCATAGACTGTTTTCTCTGCTACCGCACGGCAAGCGGTACCAGAGCACCAAGTCTAGGACCAAAAGGCTCCTTAACAGCTTCTACCCCCAAGCCATAAGACTGCTGAACAATTAATCAAATGGCCACCGGACTATTTACATTGACCACCCTTCCCCCCTATTTGTTTTGTACATTGCTGCTTCTCGCTGTTTATTATCTATGCATAGTCACTTCACCCCGACCTACATGTACAAATTACCTCAACTAACCTGTACCCCCGCACATTGACTTGGTACCGGTGCCCCCTGTATACTGTATAGCCTCGTTATTGTTATGTTATTGTGTTACTTTTTATTATTTCAACTTTTTTACATTCGTTTATTTGGTAAATATTTTCTTATCTCTTCTCTGCACTGGTTAAGGGCTTGTAAGTAAGCATTTCACGGTAAGGTCTGCACATGTGACAAATAAAGTTTGATTTGATTTGATCTCAAGGATGATCAAAGGAAATTGGATGCAACTGAGCTCAATTTGGAGTGTCGTTCTCATTTACAACTGCGACCTGGCCAAGATAAAGCAAAGCAGTGCGACACAAACAACAACACATGGAATAAACAAGTGCACAGTCAATAACACAATAGAAAAAAAAAGAAAGTCTATATACAGTGTGTGCAAATGGCGTGAGGAGGTAAGGCAATAAATAGGCCATAGTAGCGAAGTAATTATAATTTAGCAAATTAACACTGGAGTGATAGATAAGCAGATGGTGATGTGCAAGTAGAAATACTGGTGTGCAAAAGAGCAGAAAAGTAAATAAAAACAATATGGGGATGAGGTAGGTAGATTGGGTGGGCTATTTACAGATGAGCTATGTACAGCTGTAGCGATCCGTTAGCTGCTCAGATAGCTGATGTTTAAAGTTAGTGAGGAAAATATAAGTCTCCAGCTTCAGGGATTTTTGCAATTCGTTCCAGTCATTGGCAGCAGATAACTGGAAGGAAAGGCGGCCAAAGGAGGTGTTGGCTTTGGGGATGACCAGTGAGATATACCTGCTGGAGAACGTGCTACGGGTGGGTGTTGTTATCGTGACCAGTGAGCTGAGATAAGGCGGAGCTTTACCTAGCATAGACTTATAGATGACCTGGAGCCAATGGGTCTGGCAACGAATATGTAGCGAGGGCCAGCCATTTAGAGCATACAGGTCGCAGTGGTGGGTGGTATAAGGGGCTTTGGTGACAAAACAGATGGCACTGTGATAGACTGCATCCAGTTTGCTGAGTGGAGTGTTGGAAGCTATTTTGTAAAAGACATCGCTGAAGTCGAGGATCGGTAGGAGAGTCAGTTTTACGAAGGTATGTTTGGCGTAGTGAGTGAAGGAGGCTTTGTTGCGAAATAGGAAGCCGATTTTAGATTTAATTTTGGATTGGAGATGTTTAATATGAGTCTGGAAGGAGAGTTTACAGTCTAGCCAGACACCTAGGTATTTGTAGTTGTACACATATTCTAAGTCAGTACCGTACAGGGTAGTGATGCTAGTTGGGCGGGCGGGTGCGGGCAGCGAACGGTTGAAAAGCATGCATTCGGTTTTACTAGCGTTTAAGAGCAGTTGGAGGCCACGGAAGGAGTGTTGTATGGCATTGAAGCTCGTCTGGAACTTAGTTAAAACAGTGTCCAAAGAAGGGACAGATGTATACAGAATGGTGTCGTCAGAATGGTGGATCAGGGAATCACCCACAGCAAGAGCGACATCGTTGATATATACAGAGAAAAGAGTCGMCCCGAGAATTGAACCCTGTGGTACCCCCATAGAGACTGCCAGAGGTCCGGACAACAGGCCCTCCGATTTGACACACTGAACTCTGTCTGAGAAGTAGTTGGTGAACCAGGCGAGGCAGTCATTTGAGAAACCAAGGCTGCTGAGTCTGCCGATAAGAATACTGTGATTGACAGAGTCTAAAGCCTTGGCCAGGTCGATGAAGACGGCTGCACAGTACTGTCTTTTATCGATGGCGGTTATGATATCGTTTAGTACCTTGAGCGTGGCTGAGGTGCACCCGTGACCAGCTTGAAAACGGGATTGCACAGCGGAGAAGGTATGGTGGGATTCGAAATGGTCAGTGATCTATTTATTAACTTTGCTTTCGAAGACTTTAGAAAGGCAGGGCAGGATGGATATAGGTCTATAACAGTTTGGGTCTAGAGTGTCACCCCCTTTGAAGATGGGGATGACCGCGGCAGCTTTCCAATCTTTGGGGATCTCGGACGATACGAAAGAGAGGTTGAACAGACTGGTAATAGGGGTTGCAACAATGGCGGCGGATAATTTTAGAAAGAGAGGGTCCAGATTGTCTAGCCCAGCTGATTTGTATGGGTCCAGGTTTTGCAGAAAAGTTGAGGAAGCCATTGCCGTGTCGACAAAGGGTCCGGGCCAGATGGCGAAAGAGGTATTGTAGTTGTAGTTTTATTGTTTTATTGTAGTTGTACTTAATGTAAAGTAGATATTTCTGAATTTCATTTTCAACACATTTGCAAAAATGTAAAAAAACATGAGAGACTTGAAGATTGCTGTTAACAGTCACTCCCCATCTAACTTAACAGAGCTTGAGAAAATCTGCTCGGAAGAATGGGAGAAAATCCCCAAATCCAGATGTGCAAAGCTGATACAGACATACCCAAGATTATTCAAAGCTGTAATCGCCGCCAAAGGTGCATCTACAAAGTATTGACTCAGGGGTGTGAATACTTATGCTACCCGACCAAGCAAAAAGGCAGTACCTGCTCATAGCGTGGAACTGAGAAAAATGGCTTTTATTTACCTTGGTTTCACAGTAACTTTATGCAGTTACTTCTAACATGACCCCCATTTTCTCCAAAACACAATACAATAGAGGCAGGATACTTGTCTACACGATTAAGCATGTATTTAATGTAGCAAAAATGACATTAACTCATTTTCGAACAAATGAGCAGTTACTGCCTTTTTGCTTGGTTAGGAGTATGTAAATTCAATATTTCTCTATTCGATTTTCAATACATTTGCAAAAAAATCTAAAAACATATTTTCACTTTGTCATTATGGGGTAGTGTGTGTAGATGGGTAAGAAAAAAATCTTTCATAAATTTTGAATTCAGGCTGTAACACAACAAAATGTGGAATAAGTCAATGGGCATGAGTACTTTCTGCAGGCACTGTAACTGACCATAATGGGCCTCCTGAAGTTGATGAGGTGGTTTCCTGGCTTGACCTTTTACTGCACATGGCAGAAGCCAAGTCAAGACCTAGATTATATTTCACCCTTCCGTCAGAGTACTACTCTTGGTTGGCTCATATTAGGTGCTCCAACCCTCGGAATAGCTTTAGTTCTGTTAATGCATACCTCTGTAGCGTGCTTTACTCCACACTGGCAGTCAAGATACACCACCATATATGTGCATATATCAACTCATTGTGTAAACTTCACAAGGAGGTTGAGTGTTCAAACTATTTCATATTCATAATCAGGACTGTGATAGTTTCACATTTTTGTTATAATCTTTGATTGATGTTGGTATGCCTTCATTTAAAGAGATATGAGATATTCAGTCTTCACCCATCAATCCAAATAAATACACATTTTACTTAATTGTTATGTTTGTAACCTTTATGTTTCTGGTTTTCTCCCATTTACACTGAACAAAAAATATAAACGCAACATGTTGTGTTGGCCCCATGATTCATGAGCTGAAATTTAAAAAATCCCAGAAATCTTCCATACGCACAAAAAGCTTATTTCTCTCAAATTTTGTGTACTAATTTGTTTACATCCCTGTTTGTGAGCATTTCTCCTTCGCCAAGATAATCCATCACCTGATAGGTGTGGCATATCAAGAAGCTGATTAAACTGCATGACAATTACACAGGTGCACCTTGTCCTGGGGACAATAAAAGGCCACTCTAAAATGTGCAGTTTTGTCACACAACACAATGCCACAGATGTCTCAAATTTTGAGGGAGCGTGCAATTGGCATGCTGACTGCAGGAATGTCTCTACCAAAAGCCGCTTCCAACATCGTTTTAGAGAATCTGTTAGTACGTCCAACCGGCCTCACAACCGCAGGCCACATGTATAGCATCATGTGAGTGACCAGTTTGCTGACATTGTGAACAGAGTGCCCCATGGTGGCGGTGAGGTTATGGTATGGGCAGGCATAAACTAGGGACAACGAACACAATTGCATTTTATCGATGGCAATTTGAATGCACAGAGGTACTGTGACGAGATCCTGAGGGGCAATGTGGTGCCAATGCTCTGCCGCCATCACCTCATGTTTCAGCATGATAATGCACGGCCCCATGTCGAAAGGATCTGTACACAATGGCTGGAAGCTGAAAATATCCCAGTGCTTCCACGGCCTGCACACTCACGACACATCTGTTGTGAGGTTGTGAGGCCGGTTGTTTGTGAGGCCGGTTGTTTGGGATGCTCTGGATTGACGTGTATGGCAGCGTGTTCCAGTTCCCACCAATATCCAGCAACTTCGCACAGCCATTGAAAAGGAGTGGGATAACATTCCACAGGCCACATTCAACAGCCTGTTCAACTCTATTTGAATGTAATGTCACGCTGCATGAGGCAAATGGTGGTCACAGCAGATAGTGACTTGTTTTATGATCCACGCTCCTAACTTTTTTTGAAGGTATCTGTGACCAACAGATGCATATCAAAACATGTATTAACCATGTAACGAGTGGAGTGTTTTTAACGTGAAAACAACATGAGAGCATACCATAATTAGTGAGGGAAAGTGTGGTACAGTAATTGATATGTGAGCAGATCAAGTTGTCTCTGAACACATAGTGACATTAAATGCAGAGAAGGTACTTGGCCATCATGAAGCAGGTGTTAGGGCCTATGTTGCCTACGTTGCATGGCGCTGCTCCAGGTGTATGTGTAATCATGTGTGGAGCACAGGAGGTTGGTTGGTGGTTTCTATGTGTTTGATGCCATTCCATTCCCTCCGTTCTAGCCATTAAAGGGAGCGAGAAAGAAAGAGAGGATGCTTTGGTAAGTATGTATCAATATTTATATTCATAATTACACATTCACAGTAGCAGTTAGTACTGTACTGTAAGTACTGTCAGGAGTATAGTAGGCCTACATGTATGTCAACAGAGGTGAAAGTAAATTATACCACCTTCCCCTTCCATTTGCTTAACCCGTCCTACTGGAGTAACTAGGGAGTAACAGCAACACATGCATCCATAAATTGTTAATGGTATGTCTCTACAGCACCTCTGTAGCATGCTCCCCCTTCGATTGAATTGTGCAGGCATCCAATTCTACTACCAACTTCTGTACTCTCTCAATCTGTTTTCTCTCGGTTTACATGGTGCAAACTCTTAGGGAATCAGCTCCTTTGTGTCTCCTCCTTCTGCTTCTTCCTGCACGGCATAAGCAACCATTCAAATACAGCACAACTAGTTCATAAAACCCATTGGTGTCAGCGGTGGGATCTCGGGGGGAAAAAACACTTTCTACTGATGCAGTGCATGACATTCTATGGTTCTGTTCTGTTGCATGGCGACCATGCAAAGGCATAGGGGAGTTATGGTATCCAGACTAGAGCTGTCTACTCACCTGGGTGTCCTTCTCCCACAGACTCAGAGGTAAACATGAATGACCCATAGTGCTCAGCATCATACAATCCGTCCACTGGCCCGTTCATTGTGGTCTGAGCAGCTCAACGATGCAGAGGAAGTTAGAGTAGGCTAAAAAGCCTAAATAGAGAGATAACTATAGTAAATGACGAGTAGAGCAGAGGCTGCTGTACCAGCTACTGCGTCCTTCTACGCAAGAGGCTAAGAGAGAAAGAGGGAGGAGAGAGGGAATGTGAGAGACTTTACTGGAGCCACAACTTTCCTCTATATAAGGCAAGGACAACATACACACTCATGCACACACACTCATACACTCTCCGTGAAAGGGGGTGGGGGTCATGTGAACCGGTGGGTTAGACCATTCAGAAGAGGGAAAGAGGGAGAGAGGGATTACAATTTCCTGGATGAACTTGTTTTTAACTCCTCGTGTGCTGAGCAGTGGACCGTTCCATTCAACCACTGTCTTACTTGAGGTTTACTCAATGAATGCCCTGTTCATAGAAAGTCACCACATGGAGTGGTGTATTATATTACTGTGAAAAATTTATATTAATTTCATGGAGTGGCTTCTCCTGTATTTCCCCCCCTATTCTCTCTCTTTTTGTCACAAGGGGCCCCTCACTTTCCTGGCGGGATCACTGTGCCTGTGTACACAGAGTCAGACCCGGTAGAGTTATAAGCCCAGCCCTGGCAGTAGCTGCTGGAATCCATGCTTCTAATGAAGACTTGCCTGATTGAAACTAGGCACTATACAGCATGATGCAATCCATTCAGTTGAGCATTAAACGATGAACCATCAAATTATTTACAAGTATTTTTTTTAGAATGGACAAGAAGTGTTAAGGATAAAGCATTGCGTGTTTCTTAAAAAATGTAACATATGTCTGAGTTTCATGTTTGAGTTGATTTTCTTGTCAACCCATCTGCTACAAGACATTGCTGACCCTGGCCCCATACTGTAACGACAACATAGAGTGGGGTCAGAGTTCAGACAGAGGTCAAACCAAAGGACAATGACTCTTGCTCTAGGTGTATATAATTAGATTTTCTGACAAGTTATCCAACAGCCCAATTAAAGTGGCATTTGATTTTACACTACACCGTGGACCTAAATGGTATAGGCCTCTATGAATATTTGCACCTCCAAGAGCTTCCAAAGTGTGAAAAGTAAGACATACTTGAACATGAGCTTCTCAAATATGAACTGTCCCATGGAATCCATCCTGTATGGGGTACACTAGAAATATAGCCATGGATGCAACAGTCTAATTGAAGTGGTGTTGTAATATTAATAAAGTGTTCAATAGCCTACAATTTCCCATTACTAATGCTAACCTTTCCAATTCAAATGTCCTCATCCAGACGTGCTCTTTGGTATGTGGTGGTGCTTGGGGATCTGGGTCAGGTGTTGGTGAGATGATTGGTGAGACGGCAGCGTGCATAGGGCTGAGATCCCCTTTCCTCTTCAGCAATTATGGGGAATGTGGCAGCTGCCTGCAGGGTGTGTTGGTGGATCCCGGTATATCTCACCGATGTGTGTGACCCTGACAATCTCTGGTTTCATGAACCCTAAACCCTAAAATATGTCACAACCAAAACAAAAGCATTGGATTATTGATAAACATCACAAACCGTATCTCTGCTGAGTGCAGTGAAAAAGGTGTGTGTGTGTGTGTGTGTGTGTGTGTGTGTGTGTGTGTGTGTGTGTGTGTGTGTGTGTGTGTGTGTGTGTGTGTGTGTGTGTGTGTGTGTGTGTGTGTGTGATTCAAACTTAATGACCCCAGACGAGCAACTGAAACCTCATAGCAACCCGAATCACTGACTCCCAGATGATCTTATTAAATTACTAATTAATAATAATTATATGGATTCCCTGCCCTAATGTAATGTACAGTCATAGATGACTAGGTAAATACTGTAGCATGCACCCTGACTACACATAGAACAAAAGGTATAAGATACCTAGCAAACCTTTTTCTATTTCAATTAGTAATGTAATTATTTAGTTCACACAGGCCTATAAACCATTACTGAAGTGAAAATGGGTTGAAATACAAACTTAATATGTGGTATACCTTGTAATTGGTGACATTATATGTAATTTCAATGAAATTATAGTCTATATTTAAAAATTTGAAATAAAATGCACGTGGTACATCTTTGCAAGCTCTACTTCTTACGACAAAACGGAACCTTCTCAACAAAATTGGAGGAAAGATGTATGAAGTAGCACCGTTACCATGGAGATAAAATACATATCCGGACGCTCTGAACGAAAAAGACAGGTGGGTCTGGTTTCAAAACAATTCTATTTGGAGTCAGTTTATCCTATTATAAAATAGTAACATTAAAGTAACAATGCTCTTTTGTGTCGACACATTTTGTTTAGAAAGTATTTACAAACAAATAGGAACGTTTTACACTGAAAACCTTGTTTTATTGTTCATAGGTTTGATAGCTAGCGTAACGACGCAACAATAACGCCTGAGCTAAAGGTAAAAAAATTAAGTAGAACATATTTTGTACCCCTGTTGTCTTAGCTGACATTTGTAGCTACTGTCTTCATACATTATGGCATTTTCTTGCATACAGGAAAATGGACTCAGAATACTTGAAAAGGGGTATGGGAAAATGTCTCATAGAAGGATTAGCCGAGGTGGCTGAGCTTCGTCCCATGGACCCGATCGAATTTCTTGCACAGTGGATTTACAAGTATAAAGAAAACATGGACAATGAGGAGATAGTGAGTAATGATGTTCAGACTATTGCCATTGTGTGGCAGCCTATACCCAAATGTTGTCTAGGCAATCTCATCCAGACGTGCTCTTTGGTATGCATTAGTTTATTTAGTAAATATTTTTCTTAAAACTGCATTGTTGGTTAAGGGCTTGTAAGTAAGCATTTCATGGTAAGGTCTACCTACACCTGTTGTATTCGGCGCATTTGACAAATAAAATTTGATTTGATTAACTACGTCAATGTATACCTTTCTGAGCCTATACCGTCATTCAATGTTGGTAGATAACAGGAATATAAAAACGCTTGATTATAGAATTATTAAGCCAGTATTGTTATATTATTGGAATATCTCTGATCATTGCAGAAAAAGGCCCTCCAGCAGGAACTGGAGCAGGAGCAGCAGAAAGCCATAGATGAGGCAGTGCACATGAGGCAGATGAAGGAGGAAGAATATAAAATCACAGGGGAAGTCCCAGAAGAACCCAAAGAAACAAAAGTATGTATTGTGTGTGTGTGTGTGTGTGTGTGTGTGTGTGTGTGTGTGTGTGTGTGTGTGTGTCTAAACTGACCAAGACGCACCTTCACATAAAACCTCACATAATTCTGCCCAAAGACAATGACAATTTCTGAAACCAGTGGCAAATGGGCTTGTTTAGGTGAGTGCTGATGCCGCCCTGATAAGCAGTGCCCACAGGCTGGAGATAAAATGTATGACAATGTAATGAGACGGACACTTTTTACATCATGCAGGTTTCTCCGATCAAATAGCCTAACCTAAATGGTGCTCAATCAAATACAAAATGCGCTGTTATGTTAACAAACATCATATCCTACAAACAGGACAGGTCAAAGTAAAATGGACAATATGTAATGGACAATCACAACTGTTGTCCAGGAGTTTCACCCCATTGTCATGATCAGTGGTTTCAAGTTTGTATCTGTACATTTTTGAAAAGCTGATCATAGGGAAAAATAAAATACTTCTGCATTTCCCACTGTGTAAACGCATTGCAAATAGGCTCACGATAACTCCTGATAAAGTTGGGTAGCTGATATTCAGAGATTAAGTATCCAAATTCATTAGTCACAGGAATCAGGAATGTTTTACCTCAAAGATGGGCATTCCTAAAATTCAATTTCAGGCAACACTGTAGGCTACCTCAGTCAGCACGGACCAACGCCGACGCCTTTTCAACGTCTTTTTTTCCATACAGTCCGGACTGGCCTTGATTTCCACATCCACAGACATTGGTTTTTGGTCCGAACCAATCATAGACATCCATGTTTGGCTCAGATTTGGTGCGGTCTGGACCAGCCTTGATTTGGCCCAAACATAGTTTATAAATTACTTATTTTCAACTTTCATTCAGAACGAAAAATTTGCCTGATTTCAACATCCGGAAAATACATATTTTCAACGTCTGGAAAATACGTATTTTCAACATCTGTAAAATAAGTATTTTCAACTGTCATTCAGAACCAAAAATGAACCAGATTTCAKCGTCTGGAAAATACGTATCTTTCAACATCCAGAAAATATGCCTTTTCAACGTCCTGGGAAATATGTATTTTAAACATACAGAAAATACATTTTCACCTGTTATTCAGAATCTAAATTGAACCTAACTTCAACGTCTGGAAAATCCATATTTTAGACGTCTTTTCAATGTAATTTTGCTTACTGGGACTATTTTAGTTTTGTAGGTGCGCCATCTTTGGATCTCGCCTAGGGCGGCAGCACGGCGAGGCCCGGCCCTGTTTGTGTGTTTGTGTGTACGGTTTAAAACCCATGAGGGTTGAAATTGTGTTGTTATCTTTTCAGGAAGTTGAGGAAATACCTGCGACGCCTCCGCCAGCTCCAGTTTCAGAAAGGCCCAAGAAAGTAAACCCTCCAACGCTTGCTGCAGTGGAGGAGGGCGATGATGGGGTATGGTTTTTGTAGAATTTTAAGACTTCCTCAGTTCCTCAGATATAACGTTTTCATGTGTTGTTTTCATTTTTTTTTAAATAGATTGTATGTTTTTGTGTATGCTTAATATCAGGGAATCTGTGATGTCTTATAAATGTTGGTAGTCTAAAATTAGATTTAACGTAATAAGCCCAGTGTAATCTCAAATTGGTAAGAAAACAAACCAAATTAGTAATATCTGCTTAGAATGTCCATGTTTTGACTAGATGTTCACAAGAGAGCTTCAACTGCATTTTGAAATATAGATTAGGAACAGCCGCTGGAGAGAGAGTTGAGAATTTTATCGTCCAGGGTTTAATCTCATCAACACATCATCAGATATTTCAAGAGCACCCTACAGGGTCTGGTCAGAGTCAGACCACCAGGGTCATATCACCAGGTGTCATGGAGAATGAGCCATGGAAATCAGAAGTCTCCACCACCTCCACCTCTGAAAATGAGGAGGTCACTGAAGAAGTTCAAGACAAAGATCATCAGTCCCAGAGCTCAAGAATACTCCGCTAAAATCTGTGTGCCTTTGGTGGTTGCTATACTATCCTCTCTAGGTCACCATTTCTTTCGCACCTCTGTATCATCCGATGGCTTTTCTGGTTCTGTCCATTGGCTGATGATGACTGCTTCTGCACATTCTTTGCATGGCTTGCCCTCTCCCTGAGGTCAAGACATTTGATTCAGAAAGGCTAGACGTGCAGGCTAGAGCTGAGAGCAGGAGGACTAGAAATCTACAAATGTGGATGAATGGCTGCAATGATTCTAATATTGTTTTGTCTCACAAACTGGTCACCAGGTGACTGATCAACCTGAAACCAGTGAACCTGATGAATCTACACAAATAGAGGTAGAGTCAACCTCAGCACCAGAGAATGATGAGGGGGGACAAACTGAGGATCCACAAGACAAACACAAACCTCTCCATCAAGACCAAAAAAAGGTGATGGCTTATACCGAACAAAGACTGAAACGAGGGACATGAGAAATAACAAACTAGAAAAGAGATAGGAAAGAACGTGGATCAATGTGTGCCAGACAAGAGAGGGAGGAATGTCTAGACAAGACAGAGGAGATACTTTGGACAAGTGTACTGTAAAGATCATAGATCACTGAAAAGAAGACAAGTCATTGGGTCTTGGGAGACAGTCAATGTTGTTTTCAGGACTGAAAGAGACGGTCAATGTTGATTTCAGGACTGAATGAATGAAAAGATAGTAGGAGCAAGAATAAAAGAATCAGGAAAGCTGAATAATCAACCTGAAAAAATATCTTCCTTTTGAGATGCAGTGGGGACATTTTTAGCCAGACAGTCACACTATTATTGAACAACACCAGAAGACGAGAGAGAATAAGTACATTCAGTGAACTGAACCCAGTCATTTTTCTTCCAAAAACATTTTCAACAGGTGACTGATGAACCTGATAAACCTGATACTAGTGAACATGCTGATTCTACACAAGTTGAGCCAACCTCAGGACCAGAGAATGATGATGTCAAACCAGATGAGACTATGTCTGAGGAGGGACAGGAACATCAGGATCAAGAGAAGGTGATGGCTTCATCGGAAACACCCAAGACAGATTAAAATGGTTGAATATGTATTTGTATTTTTAGAGATATGCTGAGGATGTCTACCATCTGTTTTTACCCAAAGACCTAGCAATTGACAAAATAATATTCATTCAGGGAAGGAAAGACAGAATAAAGGGATGACAAACCAGGAGAAGAGAGAGGAAAGATCATGGTGAAATGAGTGCCAGAGAAGAAAAGAGTACCAGTACCAGTCAAAAGTTTGGACACCTACTCATTCAAGTTTTTTTTTTTTTACTTTTACAAATTGTTTTACATTGTAGAATAATAGTGAAGACATCACAACTATGAAATATCACATATGGAATCAGGTAGTAACCAAAACCAAAAAAGTGTTAAACAAATCAAAATATATGTTATATTTGAGATTCTTCAAAGTAGCCACCCTTTGCCTTGATGACAGCTTTGCACACTCTTGGCATTCTCCCAACCAGCTTCACCTGGAATACTTTTCCAACAGTCTTGAAGGAGTTCCGACATATGCTGAGCACTTGTTGGCTGCTTTTCCTTCACTCTGCGGTCCTAACTCCTCCCAAACCATCTCAATTGGGTTGAGGTCGGTTGACTGTAGAGGCCAGGTCATCTGATGCAGTACTCCGTCACACTCCTTATTTGTAAAATAGCTCTTACACAGCCTGGAGGTGTGTTGGGTCATTATACTATTGAAAAATAAATGATAGTCCCACTAAGTGCAAACCAGATAGGATGGCGTATCGCTGCAGAACGCTGTGATGGCATGCTGGTTAAGTGTGCCTTGAATTCTAAATAAATCACTGACAGTGTCACCAGCAAAGCACCCCCACACATCACACCTCCTCCTCCATGCCTCATGGTTGGAACCACACATGTGGAAAACATCCGTTCACCTATTCTGCTTCTCACAAAGACACGGCGGTTGGAACCAAAAATCTCAAATTTGGACTCATCAGACCAAAGGACAGATTTCCACTGGTCTAATGTCCATTGCTCTTGTTTCTTGGCACAAGCAAGTCTCTTCTTATTGGTGTCCTTTAGTAGTGGTTTCTTTGCAGCAATTCGACCATGAAGGCCTGATTCACGCAGTCTCCTCTGAACAGTTGATGTTGAGATGTGCCTGTTACTTGAACTCTGTGAAGCATTAATTTGGGCTGCAATTTCGGAGGCTGGTAACTCTAATGAACTTATCCTCTGCAGCAGAGTTACCTCTGGGGCTGCATTTTAAACACTTAAAAGACACACCCTATCCCCTCAGCCCTCAAATTAGTGGACACTTCTGATGACGTATCATGACGTCTGATGAGGGTACACTTGCAGGGCAAAGGGCAAGGGAGGAAGGAATGATTTTTAAATGGACCGCCCTTGCCCGGAAATTTGTCACTCGTTCATCCCGCGATGATTGTGCTTTCAGCCAGTTAGTGGGTGCTTTATATGCGCTTCAGTCAATTATGATTGCATGTCTACTTATATTAACTATATCATTATTAATATATGCCTACTGTATGATAGCTAGCAAATTCATTTCCAAAAGCTAACCAAACAAAAACATCATTACTTTTACGAGACGTGTTTGTGCATTAGTAGCACAATTTCTAACTTATTTACATTAGTTTTTACTTACACTTGTATGTTGACTCCATATTAACGTTGAGGTTTTAAGTTTGGGCTGACCTTTCTTAGCGGATGTACAAACATCGCAAATTGAATTATGGGGCGTTTCAGGCACCGAAGTGAACATAATTGTACACTCGCAAACTCCATTAAAAACAAGGGCTTACGCTGCAAATTTCCCTTGCTTGGCTAATCATTTGGACCGACGACAAATATGTCCGCGCACGATATCTAAGGAAGTCTCGAGCTATTGCTCGCCTGAGGTAGTGTTTCTCATGATAAGATGCAGACCACACTACCTACCGAGAGAGTTTGCATCTATATTCTTTGTAGCTGTTTACATACCACCACAGTCAGAGGCTGGCACTAAGATAGCATTGAATGAGCTGTATTCCGCCATAAGCAAACAAGAAAATGCTCACCCAGAGGCGGCGCTCCTATTAGCCGGGGACTTTAATGCAGGGAAACTTAAATCAGTTTTACCAAATTTCTATCAGCATGTTAAATGTGCAACCAGAGGGAAAAGAACTCTGGACCATCTATACTCCACACACAGATATGCATACAAAGCTCTCCCTTGCCCTCCATTTGCCAAATCTGACCATAATTCCATCCTCCTGATTCCTGCTTACAAGCAAAAATTAAAGCAGGAAGCACCAGTGACTAGATCAATAAAAAAGTGGTCAGATGAAGCAGATGCTAAGCTACAGGACTGTTTTGCTAGCACAGACTGGAATATGTTCCGGGATTCCTCCAATGGCATTGAGGAGTACACCACATCTGTCATTGGCTTTATTAATAAGTGCATCGATGACATCGTCCCCAGAGTGACCGTACGTACATACCCCAACCAGAAGCCATGGATTACAGGCAGCATCCGCACTGAGCTAAAGGCTCGAGCTGCCGCTTTCAAGGAGCGGGACTCTAACCCGGAAGCTTATAAGAAATCCTGCTATGCCTTCTGACGAACCATCAAACAGGCAAAGCTTCAATACAGGACTAAGATTGAGTCGTACTACACCGGCTCTGACGCTCGTCGGATGTGGCAGGGCCCGCAAACCATTACAGACTACAAAGGGAAGCACAGCCGAGTGCTGCCCAGTGACACGAGCTTGCCGGACGAGCTAAACTACTTCTATGCTCGCTTCGAGACAAATCACACTGAAACATGCATGAGACCACCAGCTGTACCCGAAGATTGTGTGATCACGCTCTCCGCAGCCGATGTGAGTAAGACCTTTAGACAGGTCAACATTTACAAGGCTGCAGGGCCAGACGGATTACTAGGACGTGTACTGCGAGCATACTGACCAACTAGCAAGTGTCTTCACTGACATTTTCAACCTCTCCCTGTCCGAGTCTGTAATACCAAGATGTTTTAAGCAAACCACTATAGTGCCTGTGCCGAAGAACACTAAGGTAACCTGCCTAAATGACTACCGACCCGTAGCACTCACGTCTGTAGCCATGAAGTGCTTTGAAAGGCTGGTTATGGCTCACATCAACACCATCATCCCAGAAACCCTAGACCCACTCCAATTTACATACCGCCCCAACAGATCCACAGATGATGCAGTCTCTATTGCACTCCACACTGCCCTTTCGCACCTGGACAAAAGGAACACCTATGCGAGAATGCTATTCATTGACTACAGCTCAGCGTTCAACACCATAGTGCCCTCAAAGCTCATCAATAAGCTAAGGACCCTGGGACTAAACACCTCCCTCTGCAACTGGATCCTGGACTTCCTGACAGGTCGCCCCAGGTGGTAAGGGTAGGTAACAACACATCCGCCACGCTGATCCTCAACACAGGGGGCCCCTCAGGGGTGCGTGCTCAGCCCCCTCCTGTACTCCCTGTTCACTCATGACTGCACGGCCAGGCACAACTCCAACAGCATCATTCAATTTGACGATGACACAGCAGTAGGCCTGATCACCGACAACAACGAGACAGCCTATAGGGAGGAGGTCAGAGACCTGGCCGTGTGGTGCCAGGACAACAACCTCTCCCTCAACGTGATCAAGACAAAAGAGATGATTGTGGACTATAAGAAAAAGAGGACCGAGTACACCTCCATTCTCATCGACGGGGCTGCAGTGGAGCAGGTTGAGAGCTTCAAGTTCCTTGGTGTCCACATCACCAACAAACTAACATGGTCCAAGCACACCATGACAGTTGTGAAGCAGGCACGACAAAACCTGTTCACCCTCAGGAGACTGAAAAGATTTCGCATTGGTCCTCAGATCATCAAAAGGTTCTACAGCTGCACCATCGAGAGCATCCTGACTGGTTGCATCACTGCTTGGTATGGCAACTGCTCGGCCTCCGACCGCAAGGCACTACAGAGGGTAGTGCGAACGGCCCAGTACATCACTGGGGCCAAGCTTCCTGCCATCCAGGACCTCTATACCAGGCGGTGCCAGAGGAAGGCCCTGAAAATTGTCAAAGACTCCAGCAACCCTAGTCATAGACTGTTCTCTCTGCTACCGCACGGCAAGCGGTACCGGAGCACCAAGTCTAGGTTCAAGAGGCTTCTAAACAGCTACCTCTAAGCTATAAGACTCCTGAACATCTAGTCAAATGGCTAACCAGACTATTTGCATTTCCCCCCCTCTCCACACCACTGCCACTCTCTGTTGTCATCTATGCATAGTCACTTTAATTAACTCCACCTACATGTACATACTACCTCAACTAACCGGTGCCCCCACTCATTGACTCTGTACCGGCACCTCCCCCCCCTGTATATATATATTGTTTTTACTGATGCTCTTTAATTACTCGTTACTTTTCTCTTATTCTTATCCGTATTTTTTTAAACTGCATTGTTAGTTAGGGGCTCGTAAGTAAGCATTTCACTTTAAGATCTACACCTGTTGTATTCGACGCATGTGAGTAATAAAATTTGATTTGATTTGAAATAGTGCTATCTTCTGTATACCACCCCTACCTTGTCACAACACAATTGATTGGCTCAAACGCATTAAGAAGGAAAGAAATTCCACAAATTGACTTTTAACAAGGCACACCTGTTAATTGAAATGCATTCTAGGTGACTACCTCATGAAGCTGGTTGAGAGAATGCATATTGTGCAAAGCTGTCATCAAGGCAAAGGGTGGCTACTTTGAAGAATCTCATATAAAATATATTTTGATTTGTTAAACACTTTTCTAGTTACTACATGAATCCATATGTGTTATTTCATAGTTTTGATGTAGAAAATAGTACAAATGAAGAAAAACCCTGGAATGAGTAGGTGTGTCTAAACTTTTGTGAGTGTTGTGAGGTTTTCAGTCAACCAAGAGTTAACAGACAGGGATCAGAATATCAGAGGAGAAGGCGATATTGCATGTGACGTCAGAGGCAGGCTTAAAACATGTTTTATTACTCAAACAGTTTCCCTCTGACAAACTCAACATAGGAGACCGATAACCCTGTCCCAAGTGACACTATTGATCGCACACAAGAAGGGGCAGCCTCAGAGAGTGATGATGTCAGACCCGATGTGACGCAATCTGAGGAGGGAGTGGAGGAGGGAGCGGAGATGTCACAGGGGGCATTTGAACATACAACTCCTGATGACCAAGCCAAGGAGAAGGTTAACACGGAGAAGGCTTTTGTTTCGAGAGACATTTACACTGTTCAACTACAATGATAGCATGCATAACATATAAGAAGACATACTCAAGAGTGAATGACTAAGGAAAACAGGTTTAAACAGTGTATCAGTTCCATCTAAACCCGGTTCTTTTTTTCAGGAGGAAYAGGAGGAAGAGGAGGACAACTAAGATGTGGAATGATAATTTTCCTACATTATCTGGACAAAGGTGTTAGTTCAAATGCAATGATAGCCTAAAGATCTATATGTTATAACATTCTACATCTTATAAATCAGTAGAGAAGCTCGACTGACGCCTAATGAAATGCGTGACGTCTCCAAGAGGGAGATATATCTCAACTTGTGTAATATGTCAATTTAACAATATGTCTATTCAGTTTGCTTTGAATAAATTTGTGTAAAGTTGTGCTTCCAATTGTATTTATTAGGAATGACATTTTTTAAGCAGTCAAATGTTTAATTGATGTGGTGATTCTTTTTCTGGTTCTAGTAGTTAGAAAAACTATGGCAGTAGGGATCCTGTAGATATGATCAGCTTCGCATGTGCTCTGAACGCTACAGATGGATGTGCCACATGGTTGATGGTGATAGCGCCACTCTGAGGCTGCATTTAAACAGGCAGCCCAATTCTAAAATGTTCCACTAATTGTTATTATGACCAATCACATCAGATCTTTTCACGTCAGTTATTTTTCAGAACTGATCTGTTTGGGCAAAAGACCAATAAGTGACACAAATATCAGAATTGGGCTGCCTGTCTAATCGCATTTTTAACGCAGTGTAATTGGCCATGCCTGTGCGGCATCAATCCAATCACTTTGCTGGCGAGACAGCGACTGAATAGCTCACATAACATGTATCTATGTACTTTCGAAATCACTTGTGAAATATCAAAACAACGTTTGGTCTACGATTGGGTTGGATTTAATTATTCGGGGATTTAAACCCAGCCTGCAACGTCTGAGTCATAAGGGGCCAATCTATGCCAAGGGTTGACCGCGTGCCTTCATTGTTGAGAGTGTTCATGGTCCAAGAGTGGTTTCGTGTTGAATTTCCTTTCCTATTTCGATACAAAGACAACTTTTGCGATGGATGTTGTGGTCCAGTCATTGGGCGCAGTTGTTGCCTTAATCGCTACTGGTTTGCGCTCTTTCAGCGACTTGTTTTTGACGCAGCCATCGAGGGCCACCCTCAAACATTTAGAGGAGACTGACCTCAAACCATTGACAGGAGGTATGTTTATAAAGTACTTTCTAAATGTATTATGTTATCTGACGTATTGGTGTACAATGGATGGCTACAGAATGTATTGGTGACAATTGCAATTATCCCCATAGGACTATCTGAACTGAAGTAGCCCTGCCCTTGCCTGAACCCGATTTTGACTCATCGGGCAGAAAATAGCGTTTTGAATCATGCCAGTTTCCCCTCATGACCTCGACAAGCCACAATATTTAATAAGCCTATTTGAACACACTTTACGGTTGGTTTGTCAGTGCATTTGGTCCTTTTGGCGGTTGACTTAATTATACTTTCCTATGGATACCTTGTCTCCCATTCCTACCGCCAAAAGGACTAACTGCACGGACAACCGGTAAAGTATGTTCAAATAGAATTTTATTTAACATTCTCATGTAGCGTTCTTGAGGTAACTGTCCTGATCGAAATGTTAAGTTCTGCCCAACAACGTCGGGTTCCCAGGCAACCCGTGACATGAATTTGCTTAATTTTAACCGTGCAACTTGTTTCCCACTTAGAGCGTGAGCCTTTGAAGGCCAAACGTTTATGGGAGAAGTCTGGAGCAGTTGTCATGGTAGTAAGGCGGCCTGGATGATTTTTGTGCAGAGAGGTATAGTTTGAGTCACTGTTTACCTTTGCGCTTGTAAACACTTTATTACAGAATTTATTTGATGTAACAGTAACACTGAGGTGTGAAGCCTTATTTGCATATTTATTTCCCAGGGTGTGTTCTGAGTGAATTTGAGGTACAAGTACCATGTTTGCTACTAACAGACATGATTGTTGCATTTGATGGCTTTCATCAAACAGATTTGAATAGTTTAGACTTGTTTTAGATCTTAAGTATAAGAACAATTAGTCAATGTGTGTGCAGACATAGCTATAAAAAAAAAAACAGTTCTAAAAATCTACCTGCAACAGAGCATGCTGGGATATGAGACATATCTTTAACTCCTTTTAACGGAAATTAACTCAACAGTCGTAAGAACACAATGTGGTGTTGATTCCACTGACCCAAATAGTACTTCCTTTTTTTTGTCACATACACCAGATAGCTGCAGTGAAATGTGGTGTTTTACAGGGTTAGCCATAGTAGTATGGTGCCCCCTGGAGTAAATTGGGGTTAAGTGCTTTGTTCAAGGGCTCGTTGTCAGCTTGGGTATCCGACCCAGCGACCTTTCGGTTACTGGCCCAACGCTCTAACCACTGGCTACCTGCCTGCCACCCGCAGGTATTCACCGCAGGTGGTGTCAATTGAAATCCCACTGGTGATAACCCTATTAGAATCAACACTCGGCCATAACTCAAATCTTTTGACCTCAACATTGGGACTTCAACGTCATATCAATATAGGCTACTTCATGATTATTTATTCTGCCGGGTTGTGGTCTGATCTAGGCCCTGTCTGTCATTTGGCAATTTGCTTATGTGGTGTAATCCTCCAGGAGGCCGCTGAGCTGTCCTCTCTGAAGCCCCAGCTGGAGGAGCTTGGGGTCCCTCTGTATGCCGTAGTGAAGGAGGACATCGGCACAGAGATCCAGAACTTCAGACCCTACTTCAATGGGGAGATTTTTGTGGATGAAAAGGTGCATAGGCTGGATTTCATGGTCTAATTTACAGGAAATGAATCCTCTTGTCCAATCAGTGCCGTAGTGGGTCATATCTCAACTAGTTATGAATGCAACACATTATCTTATCTGACATGATTATTGCAATATGAGTAGAGCGATTTGTTGCAACTCCAAAGCCTTCTGTTTTGTGTCACAGAGATGTTTCTATGGACCCCGCGAGCGTAAGATGGGTTTGTTGGCGTTCCTCCGTCTGGGCGTGTGGATGAATGGTCTGCGAGCCTTCAAGAACGGCTTCTTAGGAAATGTGTTTGGAGAAGGCTTTGTGCTGGGTGGGGTGTTCGTCATTGGAGCAGGGCAGCAGGTAGGTTTTTCAGGAAATATTCATTTCGCCATCTCACTGATGCATGGGTCGTAAAATAAGTTGAGGGAAATGCTGGCTAAATGAATCAAATGGCGCCGCCAATATCTTTTTTTCTTCTGCAGGGTGTACTGCTGGAGCACAGGGAAATGGAGTTCGGGGATAAGGTCAACATTCTGGAAGTCCTGAAAGCTGCCAGAAAAGTACAAACTGAACTTGTGTCTTTGGAGAAGAAGTAATGTGCCTTTTGATAGAAACTGAAACAAATTCCACCCAACTTAGGAGGTAGAAAGGGTGCCATGTTCTCTCTGGGATCTGCAGGGGTGTGTCCTGCTGATGTGTAGGTGCTGTGTTGGGCTGTCGGAGTGTGTTTATGATGGTCTGTGTCTAAACTCTGTGGAGGGACCAGACTTGATGCTTTACACTCAAGTCTCCCCATTTGATCGACACACGGCAGACGGGCTACCTGAGGACCTGAAAGACCTGTTTGACAATAAAGATCTCGTTATGCATCAGTATGTCTCTGATCTCTTTTCTCTGGCTAGGTTAATGATTCACTTGACACAGGTTTTAACATGTCTGTTTCAGTATTTCTCTAATTCAACCATATTGACTGCTCATGTAGTCAATCTTATTGTTAATCTGACACGTGTTTTGATTACATTGGCAACTACAATTAGTTAAGTTTCCAGTGTTTAATGCTGTGCATTTTATGTCTTGACTGTTTTTTTTAAGAAGACCTTGGCTAGATCTAGGCACCTTAAAGTCGGTCACTATTTTTATAATGTAAGGGATGTGATTGGCTGAATCCTCAGTCATTCAAATGACCCTCTGGCAGCCTCCTGTTTATGTGGCGAGTATAGGGTGTGACATCTGGACTTCACACTGTTGGACAGATGACAAACAGAAGCAGAGGGAGCAACACTGCATGTTCTGTCTATTGTTCTATGTCCTGGGAAATCTACAGCAACAAGTTGGTATTCTTTTGTCTCTTAGGCCTTAAATATGATYCTTAATGCATGTGCACTTTCAGAACTAGAGGTAAACAAGTTGACTGACAGTCTATACTTCGGTTTTATACAATGTATGACGAATGAAGGTGGACTCACTCCTTGCGCTTCAACTTTTAAGTCTGCCACTTGTACATCAGCTGCCACACTGAATTGTCTCTAAATGCTTAGTGACTGTAGGGTTAATTACTAGTGGTGAACACGTTTTTGTCCAACTTTGACTCTCTTGGATACAGCAGTGCATTTACACTTTACGTCTTGGGTAATCGGATCATTTTCTTTAACATACTGTGAACGCCCAATGTGTGAGCTTGTGATTGACACTGATACTGTGGCTGTCACCCCCCCCCCCCCAAAAGGACCTTGCTCTGTTTTGCAACTACCCAAATAACTAAGCAGAAATGTTTCAGAATTGATTCATCAGGTTTTGATATTGTTCAATAGCCCTGTCCTGATTCAGGTGGTGTTCTGTGTATGCATGACATTTGCAATGTCACACTAAGTCAAAAGATTATTTGATCTACAGCTTACAAAATGTAGCAGTGAGTGTCCAATCGAYGGGATTGTGATTACAGGCCTTGAGACATTTTCGCTGCATCCGTGACCTTTTCTGAGACGATGTGCTTTCATGAGATAATACAAATGGAGCCTTGTCAGAAGAACTGAGTCATGGTTGGGACACAATGTGCCTTCTGACTCAACCAGGGCAAAGGCAACACCATGGCTCCTCATAGTTAGGAAATAAAATGTACTGTTGCAGAAAAGGGGGAGGGGTCATCTGGAATTCTACCGGAGCAAATCTGGCTCTCATTGGCTTTAAGTATAACACCTTCAACATGAAACAGCTGTTCACTTCCACACTTGATCTGTACAAACTGTTCAGTCGATCTACAGAAGATACTCTTGGTGTTGGCGGTCTGTTTTGAGACTAATTCTGTTTCCCCACCCTGAAGTATGAACTTGTACACGTCCACTCATAGATTTCAAAGGAATGGGCTGACAACTATTCCCCCCCAACCCATTCCTTTTAAATCCATGAGGATTGAGAAAGTGTATGCTAACCACGTTTATATGCACACTATGCTATTTGGGATATTCAAGTATTCTGTTTTTGAGTTAACGCATAAATATATCTCGTTTACAATTACCCGAAAAAGTTCTCACGGTTGAGAAACCCCGATAAGATGCCTGGGATATGCTGATTTTAGACTTCAAAAAGTGAGTCGGCTACTTTCACCCCTAAATTTCTGCTTATTGCCGACTTTTTGTAAGCCATTTATCTATTATAGTTAGATGCATGCAGCTTTTCTGTCATAGCCCAACTTGTTGCCCCAGAAGACTAAATACAGTAGTGCTTACCAGAATGTCTTTACATTGATAGAATGAATGCGTTAATCTACACTGAACAAAAATATAAACGCAACATGTAACGTGGTGGTCTCATGTTACATGAGCTGAAACATTTTCCATACACACAAAAAGCTTATTTAAGAAAATGTTGCGCACATTTGTTTATATCCCTGTTAGTGAGCATTTTCTCCTTTGCCCAACATATGCTACACCAGTCAGGTGGATAGATTATCAAGAAGCTGATTAAACAGCATGATCATTACACAGGTGRGCCTTGTGCTGGGGCCAATAAAAGGCCACTCTAAAATGTGTGGTTTTGTCACAACACAATGCTTCAGATGTCTCAAGTTTTGAGGGTGTGTGCAAATGGCATACTGATTGCAGGAATGTCCACCAGAGCTGTTGCCAAATAATTGAATGTTAATTTCTCTACCATAAGTCGCCTCAATGTCGTTTTAAAGAATTTGTCAGTACGTCCAACTGGCCTCACAATCACAGACCACGTGTATGGCGTCATGTGGGCGAGCGGTTTGCTGATGTGAACAGAGTGCCCCATGGTGGCGGTGGGGTTAAGGTATGGGCAGGCATCAAAACAGTGGAGATTGGTCCTGTGCCAAATGTCATCAGTGCTTTTATTTTGAAGTGAACGTCTAGGGACAACAATGGCTCAGCCGTGAAGTGGTAGGCCACACAAGCTCACCGAACGGGACCTCTTGAGTGCTGAAGCTTGTAAAAATCGTCAGTCCTCGGTTGGAACACTCACTACCGAGTTTCAAACTGCCTCTGGAAGCAACGTCAGCACAAGAACTGTTTGGTGGGAACGTCATGAAATGGCCGAGCAGCCGCACACAAGCCTAAGATCACCATGCGCAATGTCTGCTGGAGTGGTGTAAAGCTCTCCGCAGCCCGACGGGACGAATCTGGGTTTGGTGGATGCCAGGAGAACGCTATCTGCCCCAATGCATAGTGGCAACTGTACATTTTGGTGGAGGAGGAATAATGGTCTGGGGTTGTTTTTTATGGTTCGGGCCTTTTAGTTCCAGTGATGGGAGATCTTAACGCTACAGCATACAATGACATTCTAGAGACTATTCTGTGCTTCCAACTTTGTGGCAACAGTTTGGGGAAGGCCCTTTCCTGTTTCAGCATGACAATTCCCCCGTGCACAAAGCGAGGTCCATACAGAAATGGTTTGTTGAGATCAGTGTGGAAGAACTTGACTGGCCTGCACAGAGCCCTGACCTCAACCCCATCAAACACCTTTGGGATAAATTGGAACACCGACTGTGAGCCAGGCCTAATCGCCCAACATCAGTGCTCGACTTCACTAATGCTGTTGTGGCTGAACGGAAGCAAGTCCCCGCAGCAATGTTCCAACATCTAGTGAAAAGCCTTCCCAGAACAGTGGAGGCTGTTATAGCAGCAAGGGCGGGACCAACTCCATATTAATGGCCATGACTTTGGAATGAGCTGTTTGACGAGCAGGTGTCCACATACTTTTGATCATTTAGTGTAAGACTTAAGTTTGCTTTGAGTGCATATTTTATGTGTATATAGTTGAAATCGCCTACTGTCTGCTTGCATAAGTGTCAAAGATAACACATTACACCCACATTCGCATTTTATCAAGAGATGCTGAAAAACATTAATCATATTGTTCCACTGCTGTTCCTTGAYACAAATTAACAGCAGTATCATTTTACTGCAAGAAATGCATAATTCTGCAGGAGTTTATATTATATCACACTACATGTGAGAGCTTATAGACCTACAGTCAGTGTCCAGATTTCAGTTACTATTCTATTTAACCCTTATGAACTTAAATGAGGAATATTCTGTTTATTCATGGATACAGGGTACTTGTGAACGGGATATCAAAGGTGCATGTAAACAGCTTATCCCGAATAGGACCTTAAGCGGGATATGAGCTACTAGCCGGTATACTGTGTGCATGTAAATGTGGTCAATGACAAGGCAGAGAAAATGAATAGGGCTTTGGGCACAGTGCAGTCAAAAACAATATTTTTCTCTGTTTTGGCTTTCCATTGTGACATCACCATGAAGTCAATTAGTTAATAGATCAATAAGAAAGAGTTCCAAACCTCTCTGCCAACAACAGCACATTTTCTGTTTTCCCCTCCTCACTCAGACCACTTCCAGACAGTCCTAGCAAGATTCTTGCTTGAGAAATTTCCCTTTGCTAAGAAGCTTTTTTTTATTTTATTTTTTACCATTTTAATTGAAAACAATCACAGTAAGCTACTTTAATTGTTACCCAGAAATGATTTGATGTTAAGATAATAACGTCTGCATTGGACCTTTTTAATCAGTTGTCTGTCCCTGCAGTGCTATCTTTCCTCCTGGAGGGGGAGCCCCTGTCCCTCAGTGTATGGTCTGTGGGCATCGGGGTGCTGGTTGCCTGGCTGGCTGGCCTTATCTTGGCCAACACTGACCTGTTCCTGACCAAGTCAGCCCCGTCCACTCTGGAGCACTTGGAGAACATGGAGCTCAAATCAACACCCGCAGCCGGTGAGACCAAAACAAAAGCTTTACTGATTAACTTTCATCAGCTGATTTAGCTTTCAATGGAAAAGCACTTCTAGAATAATCTCCCAGCAGTGGAGTGGTCTTTGATTCAGTGCCAGTGTTAATTTAAATATGTAACGTATACACCTGAAAGCTTCTTACTATTGTGTGCAATATTGTTGGTTGTGTCTCTGCAGATAAGACTGTTAAAMCCAGGAGTCTGTGGGAAAAGACTGGTGCGGTACTCATGGCTGTGAGGCGCCCCGGATGATCCTTATGCAGAGAGGTACAGTATATTTGTAGGGGTATGAGTGTGTATGCATGCTGTATATATGTGGCTGTATATACTCATGGAATTGTGCACATATACTCTCTCCAGGAGGCCTCTGAGCTGTCCTCTCTGAAGCCCCAGCTGGAGGAGCTCGGGGTCCCTCTGTATGCTGTGGTGAAGGAGGACATCGGCACAGAGATCCAGAACTTCAGACCCTACTTCAATGGGGAGATTTTTGTGGATGAGAAGGTCAGTTATATTCGCTGTACTTTTCTCCAATCYGGTAATGTGAGAAAGACTAATGATAGGAAGTTGTCTTTTACAGCAATGTTTCTATGGTCCCAAGCRGAGGAGGATGGGACTGGGTCTTGGTCTGGCTCGTCTGGGGGTGTGGCAGAACCTCCTTCGAGCCAGGAAGAAGGGTTACCAGGGTAACACGAAGGGGGAGGGCTTCATCCTCGGTGGTGTTTATGTGATTGGAGCAGGGAAACAGGTAAGTTCCTCATTTCCTCTACTGGTTTCATCATATGAGTTTACATTTGTTTTTAGTGAATCATATATATTTTAAATGTTGTGTGTAATTCTGAAGGGTATTCTGCTGGAGCACCGGGAGAAGGAGTTTGGGGACAAAGCTGACCMTCCCTCTGTCCTGCAGGCGGCAAAGAAGATCAAGAAGGGGAAATAGATTGGATATTGAAAGATGGCTGTGAAGTTAAGGCCTCAGAAGTAGTGTACATGTACTGTATGTCACAAACTAATTTGACATATTATTGTATACTGAACAAAAATATAAATGCAACATTCAACAATTTCAAAGATTTAACTGAGTTACAGTTCATATGAGGAAATCAATCAATTTAAATACATTCATTAGGCACTAATCTGTGGACTGGGAATATCACATGACTGGGAATACAGATATGCATATGTTGGTCACAGATACAGTACCAGTCAAAAGTTTGGACACCTACTTATTCAAGGGTATTTTTACTATTTTCTATATTGTAGAATAATAGTGAATACATCAAAACTAGGAAATAACACATATTGAATCATGAAGTAACCAAAAAAGTGTTAAAAAAAATAAAAAATTTAAATGTTTGATTCTTCAAAGTAGCCACCCTTTGCCTTGATGACAGCTTTGCACACTTGGCATTCTCTCAACCAGCTTCATGAGGATGCACCTGGAATGCATTTCAATGCATGGTAGGGGTGGTATACAGAAGATAGCCCTATTTGGTAAAAGACCAAGTCCATATTATGACATGAACAGCGCAAATAAGCAAAGAGAAACAACAGCCCATCATTARTTTAAGACATGAAGGTCAGTCAATCAAGAACTTTGAAAGTTTCTTCAAGTGCAGTCYCAAAAACCATCAAGTGCTATAATGAAACTGGCTCTCATGAGTAATGCCACAGGAAAGGAAGACCCAGAGTTACCTCTGCCGCAGAGGATAAGTTCATTAGAGTTACCAGCCTCAGAAATTATAGCCCAAGTAAATGCTTTACAGAGTTCAAGTAACAGACACATCTTAACATCAACTGTACAGAGGAGACTGCGTGAATCAGGCCTTCATGGTTGAATTGCTGCAAAGAAACCACTACTAAGGACACCAATAAGAAGAAGAGACTTGTTTGGGCTAAGAAACACGAGCAATGGACGGACCAAATTTGTCCTTTGGTCTGATGAGTCCAAATGTTAGATTTTTGGTTCCAACCTCTGTGTCTTTGTGAGCGGATGATCTCCACATGTGTGGTTCCCACCGTGAAGCATGGAGGAGGAGGTGTGATGGTGATTTGCTGGTGACACTGTCTGTGATTTATTTAGAATTCAAAACACACTTAACCAGCATGGCTACCACAGCATTCTGCAGCGATTCACCATCCCATCTGGTTTGCGCTCAGTGGGACTATCATTTGTTTTTCAACAGGACAATGACACAACACCTCCAGGCTGTGTAAGGGCTATTTGACCAAGAAAGAAAGTGATGGAGTGCTGCATCAGATGACCTGGCCTCCACAACTACCCGATCTCAACCCAATTGAGATGGTTTGGGATGAGTTGGACAACAGAGTGAAGGAAAAGCAGCCAACAAGTGCTCAGCATATGTGGGAACTCCTTCAAGACTGTTGGAAAAGCATTCCAGGTGAAGCTGGTTGAGAGAATGCCAAGCGTGTGCAAAGCTGTCATCAAGGCAAAGGGTGGCTACTTTGAAGAATCTAATATTTTGATTTGTTTAACACTTTTTTGGTTACTACATGATTCAATATGTGTTATTTCATAGTTTTGATGTATTCACTATTATTCTACAATGTAGAAAATAGTAAAAGTAAAGAAAAACCCTTGAATGAGTAGGTGTGTCCAAACCTTTGACTGGTACTGTACCTTTAAAAAAATGGGCCTCATGATGGCAACAGGATCTTGTCAGGGTATTTTTGTGCGTTCAAATTGCCATCGATAAAATGCAATTGTGTTCGTTGTTCCTAGTTTATGCCTGCCCATACCATAACCCCACTGCCATCATGGGGCACTCTGTTCACAACGTTGACATCAGCAAATCGCTAACCCACACAATGCCATGCACATGGTCTGTGGTTGTGAGGCTGGTTGGACGTACTGCCAAATTCTCTAAAACGATGTTGGAGGCGACTTATGGTAGAGAAATTAACATTCAATTCTCTGGCAATAGCTCTGGTGAACATTCCTGCAGTCAGCATGCTAATTGCATACTCCCTCAAAACTTGAGTCATCTGTGCCATTGTGTTGTGACAAAACTGAACATTTTAGTGGCCTTTTATTGTCCCCAGCACAAGGTGAACCTGTGTGATGATGATGCTATTTAATCAGCTTCTTGATATGCCACACCTGTCAGGTGACGGATTATCTTGGCAAAGGATACATGCTCACTAACAGGGATGTAAACAGCGTTGTGCACAATATTTGAGAGAAATAAGCTTTTTGTGCATATGGAACATTTCTGGGATCTTTTATTTCAGCTCATGAAACATGGGACCAACACTTTACATGATGCGTAAAAAATGTTGTTCAGTYTATGTATGGTAGGCAAAGCAAAGACTTCAACAATATACAGAAGCTAAGATTCGTATACAAAGAAAACACAAATGAAGTATATAGATCTATTTTGACTTCAGTGTTCAGTAAGGGTGGGTTGCACAAGTCATTTCGCTATGTTAGATATGTCTTCTAACAATGCTGAAGGTGTTGTAGTTCTGTGAGTGTGTTAATGATGGTCTGGGTCTAAACTGTTGAGGGACCAGAGCTGATGCATTACACCCAGTTCCACCACTACAACCAGCTCATACCAGACAGGCTGATAAAATTGTGTTGAATTGTACTGTATACCCTCACGGACAATAAACTGAGCCTTTTGTTTCCACTGGAGTATCATTTAGACAATGTACAAAAAAAAAGAACAATGGGGAAAGGGGGATACCAGGGACAGAAAGACAGATGTTTCCCTTGTCAGTTCAGGGATTCGATTTGGCAACCTTTCGGTTACTGGCCCAACGCTCTAAATGAAGACTGCTTTTATGCCAGGACACAGTGGATTTGATCAAATACCTTTATTTGATATAGAAATTGATTATTATGGCTTTRAGAAAAATATGGCTCATAAAATTAGGATATAGTATGCCCATTTGCCATGAGTTGCCTACCTGTATTTCCTACTCAGAGGAACGATGAGCTGGTTCAGCAGCCAATCTGAAAGCAGTTTTGTGTCCCAGTCAAAATGAAGACATCCAATAACATTGCTGTAGAGGGCGGGACCTCGATAGTTTTGTGCTCTTCCCAGGTGAGCTAGGTCATTCAACACAACATGGACAAAGGTAATGTTAAAACTTAAAAATCCGGTTAAAACAATAGCTTGAGTTCATCCTAGGATATCTGTATGCTGTCGAGTGAATTAATGTAACCTTAACACCTTCCAGCAACTTAGTAGTCAGTCATTGCTGGTGAAATGGTGCTGGTGAATATCTGCACATTATCATCGCTTTAGTTTTTATAAATGTATTTATCAGCCGTACCATTCATTTTGTCGGAGCGCTTTATTTATTTAATTAATTTMATTTAGACTATATAGAAATGGCAAGACATGCCACGGTAGGCTTTTGTACAGCTCCCAGGCTGTGGCTGTTGTTGACGAACTACGCAGATAACGTACGCAGATAACGTACYCATTACCTCTAATAAAACATATAATAGTAAGGGAAGTGTACTTTAAGGCCGGCCTACTTTACATGCCAGTAGTTAGGATGCTTGACTAACATAATGTTGCCAACAGCGCATTCTATTTACGCAGTTAGTTCAACGTCGCTGTCCAAGGTCCCGACAAGCCGTAGGCGCATGGGGGAAATCCTCCTTCATGACGACACCGGGTTTATCACGCATTGGGTTAAGTTTAGTCCAAGGTATCCATGGCATCAAAAGCATGTGACATCGTGTCTGTAATTGGGTCAGGCAGGTTGATGAAAGTAAGCTTAAGAACCCGTTATCAAAAAGAGCTCAGCCGTTCATCATTGCTCAACCTACAGTCGATATGATCTAAGAAATTGCAGCATGTTTGGAAATAATTGAGCAACATGTATCCTTATCAGTTCGCACATAACATTTGGTTGGTTATTCAATTGGATGAGGTATCTGACCCTGCATACACTGGACAGGTCTGTGTTTCTCATGGTGTTAGGTGGGGGAGTGAGATTCACCATGGCCAGGAATGGACCAGAGTGTGAGTCCAGGGAGGCGGAGGGTCTGCCAACATGTCACAAACCACCCATCTCCACTGGTAAGTTACCATGCTACTCAATCGTGCCAATATATTCTGCTAGTTTATGTTCTGGCTTRGGTGCATGCATTTATGACAATTTCAAGCCATTGAATTGTACTATTATCTGGTTTCAGCAACCCTGAGCCTCCATCTCCTTCTGTTCTAGGCTCCTTCATCCAGCGCTGAGCCCCTGGAGGAGTGTGTACTGGGTAGGCGTGTGTGAAAGAGGACCCAGCTCCTGGCCATGGCTCACTCGTCAGACCCCTCCCGCAGGGACGCAACCCCCGGGACTCAGAGGTCAGGCACGGCTACGCACCACCTCCTCCGGAAGCAGCAGCAGCGCCGTGGAATCCAATCTTCCTCCCCCATGGGCCGGGTCATCCTCATCAACTCTCCTGTGGACGGTGAGGCTGCCGCTCTGATACACCACACCAGAGATTGGCTCAGATCAGATCAGCGTGCCCTCTAAGGCATGACCAGTGTCTGGCATATAGGCCTCCCCTCATCACAATCCATATACTGCTACACAGACAGTTAAGCACCATTTGTTTTTTTAAATTAATGTGTTCAGCTCTTTGAAGACAGATTATAAATTGTGGCATAAAATTAACTCCATATGACATACAGGCAAAAGGTGCATTTTTGTGATCCCTTATATTATCAAAGTGTCACTCATCAAACTTACAACAGAATTTTCTCTTGGAGTTCACCTGGGAGTATCTGTATTGATCTATGACGTGTTTGTCAGGTGGAGATGACAGTGAGGACATCCATACGGTCACAGTGGATAAGAGTGTGGACGGCAGGCTGGGCTTCAGCGTGCGTGGAGGCTCAGAGCACGGCCTCAGCATCTTTGTCAGCAAGGTAGAGGACAACAGCTCCGCAGGTAAACAATACATCCAGACAACTATATATCTGTGTTACACATTTAGTCTACACATGACAGGTGTGACATAACATGAGTGACACTGTTCTACCTTGACTSTTTTTAAATTGAGAGACCGACTGTGTGTGTGTGAGCGTCTGCATCTGTATGTCTGTGTCCATGCATGTACTGTACAGTGCATTCGGAAAGTATTCAGAACCCTTGACTTCTTCCACATTTTGTTACACTACAGCCTTATTCTAAAATGGATTAAATCATTTTTTCTCCTCATCAATCTACACACAATACCCCATAACGACAAAGCGAAAACAGGTTTTTAGAAATGTTTGCAAATAAATAAATGCAAATATTTAAGTATTCAGACCCTTTGAAATGACTCGAAATTGAGCTCAGGTGAATCCTGTTTTCATTGATCATCCTTGAGATGTTTCTACAACTTGYTTGGAGTCCACCTGTGGTAAATMAAATTGATTGGACATMATTTGGAAAYGCACACACCTGTCTATATAAGATTCCACAGTMGACAGTYRATGTCAGAGCAAAAACCAAGCCATGAGGTCGAAGGAATTGTCTGTAGAGCTTCGAGACAGGATTGTGTKGAGGCACAGATCTGGGGAAGGGTCCCAAAATATTTCTGCAGCATTGAAGGTCCCCAAGAACACAGTGGCCTCCATCATTCTTAAATGGAACAAGTTTGGAACCACCAAGACTCTTCCTAGAGCTGCCCTCCCGGTCAAACTGAGCAATCGGGGGAGAAGGGCCTTTATCAGGGAGGTGACTACAAACCTGATGGTCACACTGACAGTGCTCCAGAGTTCCTTTGTGTTGATGGGAGAACCTTCCAGAAGGACAACCATCTCTGCAGCACTCCACCAATCAGGCCTTTATGGTAGAGTGGCCAGAAGGAAGCCACTCCTCAGTAAAGGGCACACGACAGCCTGCTTGGAGTTTGCCAAAAGGCACCTAAAGGACTCTCAGACCATGAGAAACAAGATTCTCTGGTCTGATGAAACCAAGATTGAACTCTTTGGCCTGAATGCCAAGCTTCACGTCTGGAGGAAACCTGGCACCATCCTTACGGTGAAGCATGGTGGTGGAAGCATCATGCTGTGGGTATGTTATTCAGCGGCAGGGACTGGGAGACTAGTCAGGATCGAGGGACAGATGAACGGAGCAAAGTACAGAGAGATCCTTGATGAAAACCTGCTCCAGAGCGCTCAGGACCTCAGACTGGGGAGAAGGTTCACCTTTCAACAGGACAACAGCCCTAAGCACACAGCCAAGACAACGCAGGAGTGGCTTTGGGACAAATCAACAGGTGTAGACCTCACAGTGAAATGCTTACTTACGAGCCCCTAACCGACAGTGCAGTTTAAAAAAAACATGGATAAGAATAAGAGATAAAAGTAACAAGTAATTAAAGAGGAGCAGTAAAAAATAACAATATATACAGGGATGTGCCGGTACAGAGTCAATGTGCAAGGGCACCGGTTAGTTGAGGTAGTATGTACATGTAGATAGAGTTAATTGAAGTGACTATGCATAGATGACAACAGAGAGTGGCAGTGGTGTGGAGAGGGGAGGGGGGCAATGTGAATAGTCTGGTTAGCCATTTGACTAGATGTTCAGGAGTCTTATGGCTTGGGATAGCAGCTGTTTAGAAGCCTCTTGGACCTAGACTTGGCGCTCCAGTACCGCTTGCCATGTGGTAGCAGAGAGAACAGTCTATGACTATGGCGGCTGGAGTCTTTGACAATTTTCAGGGCCTTCCTCTGACACCGCCTGGTATAGAGGTCCTGGATGGCAGGAAGCCTGGCCCCAGTGATGTACTGGGCCGTTCGCACTACCCTCTGTAGTGCCTTGCGGTCGGAGGCCGAGCAGTTGCCATACCAGGCAGTGATGCAACCAGTCAGGATGCTCTCAAAGGTGCAGCTGTAGAACCTTTTGATATTCTGAGGACCCATGCCAAATCTTTTCAGTCTCCTGAGGGGAAATAGGTTTTGTCGTGCCCGCTTCACGACTGTCATAGTGTGCTTGGACCATGTTAGTTTGTTGGTGATGTGGACACCAAGGAACTTGAAGCTCTCAACCTGCTCCACTGCAGCCCCGTCGATGAGAATGGGGGCGTGCTCGGTCCTCTTGTTTCTGTAGTCCACAATCATCTCTTTTGTCTTGATCACATTGAGGGAGAGGTTGTTGTCCTGGCACCACACGGCCAGATCTCTGACCTCCTCCCAATAGGCTGTCTCGTTGTTGTCGTTGATCAGGCCTACTGTTGTGTCATTGCCAAATTTAATGATGGTGTTGGAGTCGTGCCTGGCCGTGTAGTCATGAGTAAACAGGGAGTACAGGAGGGGACTGAGCACGCACCCCTGAGGGATCCCTGTGTTGAGGATCAGCTTGGCGGATGTGTTGTTACCTACCCTTACCACCTGGTGCAGCCTGTCAGGAAGTCCTGGATCCAGTTGCAGAGGGAAGTATTTAGTCCCAGGGTCCTTAGCTTATTGATGAGCTTTGAGGGCACGACGCTGAGCTGTAGTCAATGAATAGCATTCTCACATATCATCTGTAGATCTGTTGGGGCGGTATGCAAATTGGAGTGGGTCTAGGGTTTCTGGGATGATGGTGTTGATGTGAGCCATGACCAGCATTTCAAAGCAATTCATGGCTACAGACGTGAGTGCTACGGGTCGGTAGTCATTTAGGCTGGTTACCTTAGTGTTCTTGGGCACAGGCACTATGCTGCTTAAAACATGTTGGTATTACAGACTCGGACAGGGAGAGGTTGAAAATGTCAGTGAAGACACTTTCTAGTTGGTCAGCGCATGCTCGGAGTACACGTCCTGGTAATCTGTCTGGCCCTGCAGCCTTGTGACTGTTGACCTGTCTAAAGGTCTTACTCACATCGGCTGCGGCGAGCGTGATCACACAGTCTTCCAGTACATCTGGTGGTCTCATGCATGTTTCAGTGTTATTTGCCTCAAAGCTAGRATAGAAGTAGTTTAGCTCGTCCGGTAGGCTCGTGTCACTGGGCAGCTCTCGGCTGTGCTTCCCTTTCTAGTCTGTAATGGTTTGCAGGCACTGCCACATCCGACGAGCGTCAGAGCCGGTGTAGTATGACTCGATCTTAGTCCTGTATTGAAGCTTTGCCTGTTTGATGGTTCGTCGGAGYGCATAGCGGGATTTCTTATAAGCTTCCGGGTTAGAGTACCGCTCCTTGAAAGCAGCAGCTCTAGCCTTTAGCTCAGTGCGGATGCTGCCTGTAATCCATGGTTTCTGGTTGGGGTATGTACAGTTGAAGTGGGAGATTTACATACACTTAGGTTGGAGTCATTAAAACTCGTTTTTCAACCACTCCACACATTTCTTGTTAACAAACTATAGTTTTGGCAAGTCGGTTAGAACATCTACTTTGTGCATGACACAAGTAATTTTTACAACAATTGTTTACAGACATATTATTTCACTTATAATTCACTGTATCACAATTCCAGTGGGTCAGAAGTTTACATACACTAAGTTGACTGTGCCTTTAAACAGCTTGGGAAAAATTCCAGAAAATGATGTCATGGCTTTAGAAGCTTCTGATAGGCTAATTGACATAATTGAGTCAATTGGAGGTGTACCTGTGGATGTATTTCAAGGCCTACCTTCAAACTCTGTGCCTCTTTGCTTGACATCATGGGAAAATCAAAAGAAATCAGCCAAGACCTCAGAAAAATAATTGTAGACCTCCATAAGTCTGGTTCATCCATGGAGCAATTTCCAAACACCTGAAGGTACCACGTTCATCTGTACAAACAATAGTACGGAAGTATAAACACCATGGGACCAAGCAGCCGTCATACCGCTCAGGAAGGAGACGTTTCTGTTCTCCTTGAGATGAACATACTTTGGTGTAAAAGTGCAAATTAATCCAGAACAACAGCAAAGGACCTTGTGAAGATGCTGGAGGAAACAGGTACAAAAGTATCTATAGTCACAGTAAAATTAGCCTATATCGACATAACCTGAAAGGCCGCCTCAGCAAGAAGAAGCCACTGCTCCAAAATCGCATAAAAAAGCCAGACTACGGTTTGCAACTGCACATGGGGACAATGATCTACTTTTTGAGGAAATGTCCTCTGGTCTGATGACACAAAAATGAAACTGTTTGGCCATAATGACCATCGTTATGTTGGAGGAAAGCCAAAGAACACCATCCCAACAGTGAAGCACGGAGTGGCAGCATCATGTTGTGGGGGTGCTTTGCTGCAGGAGGACTGTGCACTTCATCAAAATAAGATGGCATCATGAGGTAGAAAAATTATGTGGATTATATTGAAGCAACATCTCAAGACATCAGTCACGAAACTAAAGTTTGGTCGCAAATGGTCTTCCAAATGGTCATGACCCGAAGCATACTTCCAAGGTTGTGCAAAATGCTTAAGGTACAACAAAGTCAAGTATTGAATGGCCATCACAAAGCCCTGACCTCAATCCTATAGAACATTTTTGGCAGAACTGAAAAAGTGTGTGCAAGCAAGGAGCCTACAAACCTGACTCAGTTACACCCAGCATGTCAGGAGGCATGGGCCAAAATTCACCCAACTTATTGTGGGAAGCTTTTTGGAAGGCTACCCGAAACCGTTGACCTAAGTTAAACAATTTAAAGGCAATGCTACCAAATACTAATTGAGTGTTTTGTAAACTTCTGACCACAACTGGGAATGTGATGAAATAAAATAAAAAGCTGAAATAAATCATTCTCTCTACTATTATTCTAACATTTCACATTCTTAAAATAAAGTGTGATCCTAACTGACCTAAGACTGAGTTTATATGTATTTGGCTAAGGTGTATGTAAACTTCCGACTTCAATTGTACGTACAGTCACTGTGGGGACGACGTCATCGATGCACTTATTGATGAAGTCAATGACAGATGTGGTGTACTCCTCAATGCCGTTGGAGGAATCCCGGAACATATTCCAGTCTGCTAGCAAAACAGTCCTGTAGCTTAGCATCTGCTTCATCTAGTCACTGGTGCTTCCTGCTTTAATTTAATTTGTAAGCAGGAATCAGGAGGATAGAATTATGGTCATATTTGCCAAATGGAGGGGGAGTGAGAGTGTTGTATGCATCTCTGTGTGGGAGTATAGGTGGTCCAGAGTTCTTTTCCCTCTGGTTGCACATTTAACATGTTGATAGAAATGAGGTAAAACTGATTTAAGTTTCCCTGCATTAAAGTCCCCGGCTAATAGGAGCGCCGCCTCTGGGTGAGCATTTTCTTGTTTGCTTATGGCGGAATACAGCTCATGCAATGCTATCTTAGTGCCAGCCTCTGACTGTGGTGGTATGTAAACAGCTACAAAGAATATAGATTAAACTCTCTCAGTAGGTAATGCTTATCATGTGAAACAAAAAATGGCTCGAGACTTCCTTAGATATCATGCACCAGCTGTTGTTTACAAAAATACATACACCGCCGCCCCTTGTCTTACCAGACGCKGCTGTTCTATCCTGCCGGTACATCGTATAACCAGCCAGCTGTATGTTGATATTGTCGTCGTTCAGCCACGACTCCGTGAAGCATAAGATGTTACAGTTTTTAATGTCCCGTTGGTAGTTTAATCTTCCCAATAACTCGTCCATGTTATTGTTCAAAGATTGCATGTTTGCGAGCAGAATTGAGGGGAGTGGGGGTTTATTCGATCACCTCCTACTCCTCAGAAGGCAGCCCGCCCTCCGGCCTCTCTTTCTCCACCTCCTCTTCACGCAGATCACTGGGGTCGGGGCCTGTTCCCGAGGGAGCCGTATTTCCTCCGCCTTGGCTCGTCAGAGTTGTGAAAGAAGAAAAAGGATTCTGCTTGTCCGTGGTGAGTAATCGCAGTCCTGATGTCTAGAAGTTATTTTCGGTCATAAGAGACGGTAGCGGCAACATTATGTACAAAATACGTTTAAAAAAATAAGTTACAAACTATGCAGATAAACAAACAAAATCACAATCGGTTGGGGGCACATAAAACGTCTGCCTTCTGCTCCGGCGCCATTTTTACAATGGCATTTTTATCTCTGAATGTCCTTGAGTGGCCCAGCCAGAGCCCGGACTTGAACCCGATCGAGCATAGCTGTGCAGCGACCCTCCCCATCCCACCTGACAGAGCTTGAGAGGATCTGCGGAAAAGAATGGGAGAAACTCCCCAAATACAGGTGTGCCAAGCTTGTAGCGTCATACCCAAGAAGACTTGAGGCTGTAATCGCTGCCATTGGGGCATTAACAAAGTACTGAGTAAAGGGTCTGAATACTTATGGATTAAATTATTTTATTTTTTTGAAGAAGAATAAGGCTGCAATGTAACAAAATGTGGAAAAAGTCATGGGGTCTGAATACTTTACGAATGCACTGCATGTGTCCACAGAGCAGGCAGGCCTGTGTGTGGGGGACAAGCTGGTGGAGGTGAATGGGGTGAGCTTGGAGAGCATCACTATGAGCAGTGCAGTTAAAGTCCTGACAGGGAACAACAGACTGAGGATGGTGGTGAGACGCGTGGGCAAAGTACCCGGTATCCGCTACTCCAAAGAGAAGACAACCTGGTAAGCACCGACCTCTGATTATAAATTACACATTTTCTCTGTCAATTCAGAGCCACAGTTTGGAATTGTGAGTCCCTTTCACCCCTTGAATTGTCTTACTGATTTGATTGTGTCTAGTTAGAATCCTGTCAATGAAGCAATTTATCTAATTTATCTAAAGCAATTTATCTAAATTATAAATGTATCTAATTTATCTAAAATGTCAATTTATCTAATTAGCAACTTAAATTCCATAGTTTATCTTTAAGTACTTATATAGGTCTGATCATGTCTTTACATGTATTTGATACATGTATACAGTATATATCAATGGTTCGATTACTCCTAGCCTAAATGTTAGTGAGTATAACTCTATTGCAGTATATATCCTTATGCACCAGTATACACTGAGTGTTGAGTGTAAAAAACCCAGCAGCGTTGCAGTTCTTGACAGACTCAAACCCGTGTGCCTGGCACCTACTACCATACCCCGCTCAAAGGCACTTCAATATTTTGTCTCGCCCATTCACCCTCTGAATGGCACATACACAATCCATGTCTCAGTTGTCTCAAGGCTTAAAAATCCTTCTTTAACCTGTCACCTCCCCTTCATCTACACTGATTTTGAAGTGAATTTAACAAGTGACATCATTAAGGGATCATAYATTTCACCTGGATTCACCTGGTCAGTCTGTCATGGAAAGAGCAYGTGTTCATAATGTTTTGTACACTCAGTGTATGCCAATGGTTTGATTACTCATAATAAAGCAGAACTCTACTACAGTGTGTATCCATATGTGCCAGTGTACGTCACGAAAACATTRGACCCCATAACATATCTCCATTGCAGGGTGGATCTGATCCACGGTAGGATGGTGGTGGAGGAGAGTGGGCGTACACCCTCCGCCTCGGTGGCCAGRTCAGATGGGGCCCTGCGGAGGATCATCCACCTCTACACCACCTCAGATGACTACTGCCTGGGCTTCAACATCCGAGGGGGCAAGGAGTTCGGCCTGGGCATCTACGTCTCCAAGTAGGCTCATACTGTAACATCTCCGGCTTGAGAAACAAAGAAATCATTCAAAATAAAGTTGAACCCCTTTTTGAATTCATAATTTAAATCCTTGCTTAGTTTGCAGTGTCCTTCGCTGTTTAGTGATATTATGATGTGTGCTGTGTCAGATTGGATCCTGGTGGTCTGGGTGAACGGAACGGCATCAATATGGGCGACCAGATCCTTGCGGCCAACGGTGTAAGCTTTGAGGACATCAGCCACAGCAGTGCCGTGGAGGTGCTGAAGAGCCACACACACATCATGCTGACCATCAAGGTGAGTGTGGGTGACCTTTGACCTTCTACCTTGAACGTCGAAGACTTTGAAAACAGACAATTGGAGCRTGTGATTCAATATAGATCCAAATGAGATTATAGATTTTTTCCACCGCTGTGTTCATATTTACACGTGGAGATCCATGCTTCTTGGTGTATTGATGACCTGGTAATGAAGGTGTATCACCTTCCAGAATGAACCATGACTACTCTCCATTGAGAAAGTGTGTAGCCCAATTGTACTGGTCAGTGAAAATGGCCCACACAGTCACTCACTCACTGTCTCTCTCTTTCACACACACCCACGGACACCGTTGCTACAATACACACACCAAGAGAGCAGGTTGCGTGGCAGGGCAGACAGCTGGCGTACAGTCGTAATATTGCTCGCTCACTTTACCTGTGGCGGGTTGGGTTTCACCCTGTGAAAAATAGCCAGGCCGCATGCATTATTCACCTGGCAGCTCGGCCAGGATCAGGTGATGATCAAAAGCACACAGGCGCATTTTGTACCTTAATGTTCTCCAATTCTTTACCTTGCCTTGGCCCCTCTAAGGGAAACACCATTACCAGTACTAGGGAAAATAACAGTACGAAGCATGTCAAAGGTGGAATATGTGTTGGGAATAGAACCATTTCCATTGCTTGTTGTCGACCTTTTTGCTGCTCTTTCTCTACGTTATATATGACTCTGTCTTTGTGGTTCTAGAGTTACTCTTGATCCTGTGAACGGGTCAAGAACTCTACTGTAACCTATTTGCATATCTCTGGCCGCATCTTTGCAGGAAGCGGGACGATACCCTGCCTATAAGGAGATGGTGGCAGAATACAGGTGGCTTAACAAGTGTATGTAACCATCTCCTTACCTCATGTAGCCTATATTATGTTTCAGGTGTGTTTTTGAATTATTTAAGAAAGCAACGTGCCACTGGTGACTTTTGCTAACTTTTATTTTTGAATATAGATCTTCCACACAAACAATTCAAAACAAACACTATATCTGTACTGATGTATGTGTCTCCTCTCTCTCAGTGGCCAGTGGCAATGGGACTCGGCCGTCTTCCTCCCAGGGCTCGGACTCCAACTCCTCTGCCTCATCCTTGTCCTCTGGGACTCCTATCTCCTCTCTGAGCGGACTGTCTCAGGTCATGTTCCCCCCCAGCCTGCCCTTCGGCATGGACATGGTGGACGTCTGTATCTCTACTGAGGACCAGAGGTCTGAGTCTGGCCAGTGCACTGACACCGCCATCCAGACCGACCCCTCGCCTCACAGGATGGGTGCGGACACTAGCCACAGCCTGGGGGCCACCACCCTCCTGCAGGACTCGGCCATCCGGGGGGAGGGAGGGGAGGGAGGCAGGGYGAGAGGAGAGTCCCCAAAAACGGCTGTCCTYATGGCCCTCAGTAGACCGAGTCAGCCCATCCATCGCTCCCAGAGCCAGGTCACTGTAGCAGGTGAGGCCAGAGGGGTGGACTGGTTTAGATAGAAAGGGAGTTTACTGCAATGATTGGACAACTCAGAAGACCCTGTTTTTGTAAAATGACTGAGTATAGTCTTGTTTYGTTGAGGCCCTGTCTCCTTCCTGTCCTGCCATAGAGGTGAAGCAGACGAAGCAGAGGAAACAGCAGAAAGGAGGGAAGAATCCTGAGAGGAGCACTCTACAGCGCTCCAAGACCTTTGTCAACCTGCTGTTCAGGGGTCGCAGGAGAGACACCTCCAAGGGGCGCTCCAAGTCCCCCCCCAAATCCGGGGCAGGCGGAGGTTAGTAGTACCTTCAATCATCCTGTAGACTATAAGAGAATAACATTAGTCGATGGTGCAACTAGCTGTTATTTCAACCGGAGTTTTACTCTGTCATTGTGAGTCAATGTGTCTGAGTATAAGTATGGCTAAAACCAGAGTTAGTTTGTTATAGAGTTGAGTTGGTATACTACAATCAGCTGGGTGTTGGTTATGTCCCTAGATGGGGAGCGCAGGCGCAGACCCAGCGGGCCGGACCCAGAGATGCTGGGGGTGGTGGAGGGCATGGCCCGCAGGCTGCTGAGTGAGGACGAGGTGGCCTCCGTCATGAAGACCTGCCGACGGGTATGGAGCCTGGGGCCTGGGCAGGAGAGGCACCGAAAATATGAACTGTTATCATCCTTATTCCATGGATTTGTGCATGCTGTGTTATAGTCACTATTCTCTTGCAGTACATAACAGAGCGTGTGGTGGAGAACCTGGTGCGCCACCTGCTGGCCGTGCTGGACCGGCCTGAGAAGCTGTTGCTGCTGAGAGAGATCAGGTACACAGAGAGGCAACAACAATAGTAACAACATTCACTTTAAGGATTTAGATAGGAAGGGGAACGGCCAGTTGAAGGATTTAGCATTCGGCTTAACTCACAAATCCAATTATCTGATGACTGGACAATGAAAACAATCCTGTTCTTTTTATGAGCTAATAACTCTCTCTCTCTCTTCCACTTTAGAATGCTGCTGCCTCCAGCTGACCTAGGGCTTTTCAACAACATGGTGGTCCCATTCGAAGTGGAGGCCTATGATATCTTGAAGTACCGTTCTGGTGAGGAAAGACATGAATATTCATAGAGTAATGTACACACTACCCCACACATTCAACAATATATTTAAAGGAAAGCGTTTCCATTCTTTAAATTACCCCTTTTCTCCCCTCCTTTATCATGTAGTCAGATCCCCACTTCTGCGCTCCCCCCAGTCTGGACGAGCCCCCAGACGACACCTCATCACCCCCATTCCAGGTCAGTACGGTCCCATCTACAGTATAGCAGTGTTTCTTTCATTCATTCTTGGGGAAGTGCAGGCTTTTGTTCCAGCCCGGCACTATCACACCTGATTCAACTAATTGTGGTTCAGGTTGAAGACCATGATTGTTGGAAACCGGTTTTACAGTCATGTTGGAACACAAGTCTGCTCTTCAGGATCTTGGTTGTTACACTGACTCCTGAATCCCCATGTAGACTTCCAGGGTGGCTTTGAGCTCCACAGTGCCCAGGAGGTGGAGAGGGAGAGCCAGCTGTTGGAGGAGCTAGAGCGGCTGCGTCTGTCTGCGTCCCAGAGCCCCCGGCAGCAGCACACCCATACCTCCAGAGCATTCCCCCCCCTGCTGGACGTCCCAGTGGATGGCTACGCCTCCTCAGACTCCCTCCGTCCTCCCTTCGTCAGCCCCCTGCTCCCCAACTGGCTGCTGGCCCACAGCAACACCACCGATCCCCGCTCCACTCTACGAGGACACAGTGGTACGGTCCGCTCCGTCCACTTTGATGTGTCAATGAACCAGGGAGATACCATCTCAGAGCGGGGGAGGTCTCCCTTCAGGAATGGGACTTCCAAGGGTAAAAAGGAGAAAACTGATAAAAGGGAGAAAGAAACTGTGTTCACTCTGCAGAGCGCTCCTCGACGCAGCAGGCCCCTGTTGTCCCAGGTGTTTGGCTCTGGCCTGGACGCTGACTTCACAGCAGAGGGGTTGGGAAGGGAGCGGGTGAACGGGCATCCCAGCTCCTCTGAGAATGGCCTCAATGGCAGCGCGCCGGTCATAGAGTACGAGTTCAAAACCGTCAGCATCTCCAAGACTAAGCAGTCACTGGGTGAGTTCATGTAAAATTCTTATGTCACGTTGTCAGTTTGCCATCCTCATGGTTTACCAAACAATTGCACCTCCAGTACTTCTCTGTAATATGTATTTATGAACGAATTATTATAGAAAGGGGTCAGCAAAGTTGCTTACAACAGAGCCAATACAAATGTGATGTTTCACTCATACAATTCAACACATTTTTGATTGTTTGTGTATGAAATAATGCCTTTGTTTTCCTGGTCCAGGTATCAGTATCTCTGGTGGGATGGAGTCCAAGGTGCAGCCGGTGGTGAAGATAGAGAAGATCTTCCCAGGAGGAGCCGCCTCCACGTGTGAAGTCCTGAAGGTACAGCTGTTCTAACCTGTGTTATGACCTGTTATAAGCTCCAAGGCGTCTCATTACAACCTGACCCATAAACCACCATTCAGATAAGCATTTCACCTTATGAACATCACACATTCCATTCAGATCTTTTCCAACTAATTTGATTTGATCTGATTAATGGAAATATGAATGTAGCTAGTGATGAAATCAAACATAGTGATGAGATAGAGGCCCAAGGTAATCTCAAGGGATCCTTGTTATAATAAGCCTTTTGAAGGAGCTCTTTTATTTGAGGGCAGAGTACTGATCTGAGCGGGTGGGGGGGGTTATTTGAGTAATGCATGTTTTGAATCAGGGCATTTAGACTCTTTGGCACCACATTATAGAAAGAACAGAGAGCAATGCAATCAGAATTATGTTTTTGAGCTCAAATAACAGCGCAGTGATGTTGAATTGAAAGATAGCAATGTGTGTGTGTGTGTGTGTGTGTGCACAAACTAGAGCATCAGCGCATGCACAAGACAAATGTATTCACTAACCTTCCTTCCTCTGGTTGCATCCCCAGGCTGGATTTGAGCTGGTGTCAGTGGATGGAGTGTCCCTGCAGGGCGTGACTCACCCCCACGCTGTGGAGATCATCCGCAGGGCTTTCAGCAACAAGGCCAAAGACCCCATGGTGTTTATAGTCAAAGTCCCCAAAAGCCCTTGACCCAAGACTGACTCACTGCAGAGAAAAATAGGTCTTTGGCCTGGAGGCACAAGACCTAAAGAGACTAGAAGCAACACAAACAGAACTACAGTGTGTTTGTTGGAAGAAGGGGAGAAGAGTGAGGAGTGAAAAGTGACAGTCTGATGGAATTCTGTGGGTTAATAGGAAACTCCTGTTTCCTCTATGGTGAACAAGAAGGATCCGGTCAATCAAATGAGGGGACTAYGAGACCTGCTGCCATGGGAACCAGCAGCCAGTGATGTGTGTGCTGTCCTAGAGCGCCAGTTCACACAATCCTTCACTTTTCATTATAATGTATTAATAATCGCATCAGACTTTCACAAATGTAAAATAAATACACATTTCTTAGGACAATACTTTACTTAGCCAGTTTGTTTAAATGACTTAATTTATGCAAACTGTAATCCGAGTGCCTTCCAGGACCCCTGTGAACTGAACGAATGGTTGTCTGTCCGAGCCATAGAGATAGATAGACAAAGATGAGTCCTCTACGTGCCATTATAGCGTCTGTGACAGCATGGGCAGCGCCATTGAGGCAATCTCCATTTTGAAGTAGTCAATTTTCTTCTTCAAGATTGGCAGATCCCTCCTGATGACTTGGTTGAACATGACTCCAGTCACCAGGAGGGATCAGCCCATGCTAATTACAGCCTTTTGGCCACTAGAGGCCTCTATCATTGGCTATGGTCTGAGCCAGTGTGGAGCGGTGGCTAGCACACCTGCTTGTGATCAGAAGATGGCAGGCTTGGATCCACCTGTCAGTTGATGGTAATGTTAATAACATGTATAGACACACCGAGCCATAAACTGATAGTGATCATCTTGATTGGAAAGTCACATGTTAATATCAGGTGTAAACATGACCTGAGTTTCTCCAATTCTTGGTGAAACGTCTACAGGCCACACAATCTGGATACAGGAGTGACATGTTAGCACACTGTATAAACAGGACTTAATAAAGAGCCTCTGACTATTTATTTTACTACTGTGGCTTGATGTTCCTTTTCTGACCTACTCACAGAATAAACCACTTAATACATGCTTTTTGATAACTACATTGTTTATCGCACTGCTTTGATTTATCTTGGCCAGGTCGCAGTTGTAAATGAGAACTTGTCCTCAACTGACCTACCTGGTTAAATAAAGGTGAAATATATATTTRTTTTCAATAACAGAAATGTCAAATCAGTAAGCCATTTAAAAGCAGCTATGCGTTTTTATCAATGGTTTTTATTAAAAACAGTCGGTTGGTACAATAAATTTACAGCATGAAAATATACATTTAATGTCTTCATACAAATACTGTGGATAAAAAAAAAAATGGAATATAGAACCATGGAAGGGGTATTCACTCAAACGTCAATATGCCGACATGGTACTGTAAGGACCCAACAGGACATGTGACATTGCTTTGGTCTATTCACAGTGACTATGTTTATTTTGAAGTAGATCATATCTATATTTCACCATATGTGATTTGTCAGTATTAGGGATATCTYCAATGAAGGGTTAACAGCGATATGGGGACATGTAGAGTAAGTGTCTTTCTCTTGTGAATGGGTGTGCTTCGTTATACAGAATTTGATGAAAAGTTAACAGTCATAGCTTGGCCAGTCTAATTTAACTTAATAAAAAGACTAAGCATCTCTCACTTAGTGCATGTCCRGTCACCTGTACAAAAAGCATGTTCGCAAAACGGCCAGAGCTGCATACAAATCTTTTCAGAGAAACAACGATCCATAGAGATGAATACATCCATGCTATTGTACTTCTGCGGGAGACAGATCACAAAAACGTCAAGCAGATTATCTTCACAACAATAGAAAGCATATTGGAGTGTGCTTTAATGACATGTCTCCTTTTGAATTTCCACGGTTTCTGTTTTGCTCGCTGAAGACACTGTGCAGATACCGAATGAAATGACATCCTGTGTGTAATAGGGAAATTCGAGATCACTAATGTCCATATTTAGATACTCAAATATGTCATGGAATGAGACATTTGGTAATCGTGACATTGAAGCGTTTCCCTTCTTTTTTGCCAATTAACCTGTTGTATTTGAGAACATGCCGAAGAAAACAAGTTTTATAAGGCTCTACCTACCAAGAACACCCACAGTGAATAAGGAGGAAGTACACATTTCTAGGGAATAGGAGGAGTTACATGATGTTCAGTGAATACCACAGAAAGACAGGATGTATCCCCTCCACGCTGTACGAGACTCATCTGACTTCACCATCACTCTCCCTGTCAGCGTACTCTCCTATTGTCACATCAGATCACACTGTGTTTGTACAATTTCAAGCCAATAAGGGTCAAAATTGGGTTATCTTTTCAGAACGCTGAGGAACTACCTGCAACTCCTCCACCTGCTCCAGTTTCAGAAAGGCCCAATAAATTCAAKCCTCCAAAGCTGCTTGCCGCAGTGGTACGTTAGTGTGCTTAATATCAAGGTCTTAGAAATGTTGGTAGTCTATTAGATTTAACACAATAAGCCCAGCTTAATCTTAAAAAGGTAAGGAAACCAAATTAGCAATATCTGCTTAGAATGGCCATGTTTTGACTAGATGTTCACAAGCGGGAGGAGCCTACTGTAGCACACAGAGAGCTTCAACTGCATTTTGAAATATAGACTAGAAACAGCTGCTGTGTGTGTGCGCATTCTTTTGTGGAAGTGTGTGTGTGTGCACGTGTCGACATTAGCCAGAGGGAGTCAACCATAATAAGACATTTGTGAGACGGAGTAGAAGCGCAGGAACATAGGCAGAGTAGACCAACTATAAAAAGACTACTACATACCGTACTGACCCTGATGGAGACCTACTGAAGGATTCTGAAGTGACCTACTAAGCAATTATAGAGACTCTCTTGGCTTCCTGTAGATGCTCCTAGTGGATCACATGCATATGGCGGATAGAGAGAGGGAGACACACAAAGAGAAAAGGTGGTGGTGTCAGATCTCAGTTGCGGTGATCTCGTCAAAGTTGATCTCGTTGCCGCTGCCTTCGTCCTGCTCCTCCAGCTCGTCCCGGGTCTCCAGTTCTAGACTGAGCTCCCGCAGCATTCCCTCCAGCTCCCGGTTCTTCCGGTACATCCCCACGTAGTTCTGCTGCAGCTGCTTCTGGTACTGGATCACCTTGTCCTTTTCCTCCTGCCAGACCCTGTGCTCCTCCTCAAAGCTGCACGCCTGCTCCTCCCCCCGCTGGCGTTCTGTGGCTAACTCCGCCCTCAGACTCTCCATCTGCACCCGGAGGCTTTGGAGGGCCTCGCTCTCATAGGCCCGCTTGGCCTCGTCGCTCAACAAATGTGGCTCCTCCCCCTCCGGGAAGGCCTGGCACTGCCTGCCTCCACTACCATTGTGGGCGGGGGCCTGGAGGCTTGTCTGATCGGCCGCGGCGGCGTCAGCGCGGAGGCGGGCCGTCTCCTCCTCCAGGCGGCCCACCTTCTGGCGGAGGAGCTGGGTCTCACTCTTGRGGCGCTGCAGCTCGTTCTGGCACACCTCCAGCTCCAGGGTGCGCAGGCGGCCGGCGGAGGTGGCCTCCTGTAGCAGGTCCTGGCTTGTAGCGAGCTCGCCACGGGAGTCCCGAAGCTGGCCACGCAGAGAGACAATCTCCCCCACYCGCTGAGCCAGCTCTCCCTGGACATCCTTCAGCTGCTGCTTCAGCAAGGAGATCTCCCCAGACTTCTGGCACACCTGAAGGAAACACAACTAGTGTCATATACACAGTGTACACAACATTAGGAACACCTTCCTAATATTGAGTTGCACCCCCTTTTGCCCTCAGAACAGCCTCAATTTTTTATTTACCKTTTATTTAACTAGGCAAGTCAGTTAAGAACAAATTCTTATTTACAATAACGGCCTACCAAAAGGCAAAAGGCCTCCTGCGGGGACGGGGGCCTGGGATTAAAATACATACATACATACATACATACATACATACATACATACATACATACATAACACACACACACAATATAAATATAGGACAAAACACATCACAATAAGAGAGACAACACTACATAAGAGACATAAGACAACATAGCAAGGCAGAAACACATGAAAACACAGCATGGTAGCAACACAACAACATAGTAGCACCACAACATGGTAGCAGCACAAAACATGGTAAACATGATTGGGCACAGACAACATCACAAAGGGCAAGAAGGTAGAGACAACAATYCATCACGCAAAGGAGCKACAACTGTCAGTAAGATTGTCCATGATTGAGTCTTTGAATGAAGAGATTGAGATAAAACTGTCCAGTTTGAGTGTTTGTTGCAGCTCGTTCCAGCCGCTAGCTGCAGCGAACTGAAAAGACGAGCGACTCAGGGATGRGTGTGCTTTGGGGACCTTTAACAGAATGTGACTGGCAGAACGGGTGTTGTATGTGGAGGATGAGGGCTGCAGTAGATATCTCAGATAGGGGGGAGMGAGGCCTAAGGGGGGAGTGAGGCCTAAGAGGGTTTTATAAATAAGCATCAACCAGTGGGTCTTGCGACGGGTATACAGAGATGTTTGTCAGGGCATAGACAACAAGGTGTCGAAAARGTTCCACAGGGATGCTGGCCCATGCTGACTCCAATGCTGTTGTCAATTTGTCTGGATGTCCTTTGGGTGACGGACCATTCTTGATACGCAGCGTGAAAAAAACAGCAGCGTTGCAGTTCTTGACACACTCAAACCTGTGCGCCTGGCACCTACTACCATACCCCGTTCAAAGGCACTTAAACCTTTTGTTTTGCCCATTCSCCCTCTGAACAGCACATGTGCACAATCCATGTCTCAACTGTCTCAAGGCTTAAAAATCCTGGGGGGGGGGGGGCCTGATTGGTATCACACTTTTGCCCCAGCTAACACACCCGTCTCCAATAATCAACTAATCATGATCTTCAGTTTAGAATGCAATTAGTTTAAATCAGCTGTGTTTGCTAGGGATGGAGTAAAAGTGTGACACCACCCCGGCCCCCGAGGACTGGAGTTGCCCACCCCTGGTCTGAGTCATGGAAAGAGCACGTGTTCCTAATGTTTTCTACAATTAGTGTATAGTAGTGATGGGCATTCCGAGTCTTTTTGGTATGCTGGATCATTTGGCTCCGTTCAGCTAAAAGWCCTGTCCATTTGGCTCCCAAARGGCTCTTCGTTCATTAGTGCTTAGAAATGTAACATGACATGACAAAACCAGCAAATATCTTATGTTAAACCTATAAAAGTTGCCTGCCATTATGTCAGATCGTGACATCCGAGTTCAAATACATTTTTACCTGACCAAATTATTAGACGGCCCGCAAAAAAAATTAAGAAATTTGAACGCTTTGAAAAAATGCATGTGGACCAGAATGAGTSTCTCTCCTCACTTTCTATTGTTCCTGCAGTGAGGAATTACAGAATGTTTTTATAACTTATCTGCAGATAATCGTGAGCTTAAAAAGCAGTTGTAACAGTATGCAAATCAGGGAGACAGTGTCTAGTTCGAGAAACAGACGCCTCACAAGTCCTCAACTGGCAGCTTCATTAAATAGTACCAGCAAAACACCAGTCTCAACGTCAACAGTGAAGAGGTGACTCCGGGATGCTGACCTAGGCAGAGTTGTAAAGAAAAAGCCATATCTCAGACTGGCCAATAAAAATAAAAGATTGGGGGGGGGGGGGCAAAAGAACACAGACACTGGACAGAAGAACTCTGCCTAGAAGGCCAGCATCCTGGAGTCGCCTCTTCACTGTTGACGTTGAGACTGGTGTTTTGCAGGTAGTATTTAATGAACCTAACAGTTGAGGACTTGTTAGGCGTCTGTTTCTCAAACTAGACACTAATGTACTTGTCCTCTTGGTTAGTTGTAAACCGGGGCCTCCCACTCTTTCTATTCTGGTTAGAGCCAGTTTGCGCTGATAATGTACGCCTATGTAGATATATTTTTTTACAAATCTGCCGTTTCCAGCTACAATAGTCATTTACAACATTAACAATGTCTACACTGTATTTCTGATCAATTTGAATGGACAAAAAATTTGCTTTTCTTTCAAAAACAAGGACATTTCTAAGTGACCCCAAACTTTTGAACAGTAGTGTATATATAAAAGAGAGTCTTTGTTATAATGTGATTGATGACGATGCGACACCGAGCCAGACTCTGCCCGCCAGCATCTTACAGAGCAGACCGTTTGTACTAGACTACAACAATTACTCAAAAAGGGGTTAGTGGTATTTATGGATTGTGTAAAATCCACTGTCTCTACCGCATCCGCTTTGTCTACTAGATATACAAAAGTGCCAAGGCCTAGGAGGTAGGGACTAGGAGTGAATTTGGAATGGGGCCGCCACAGACAGTATTAAGGCCCACCTCACCTCCCACTTAGTCTCCTCCAGCCGGGGCCCTAGGTCGATCTTCTCATGCTCGTAGGAGGTGCAGCGCTCCTCCAGCTGCTCCCTCTCCTGCAGCAGCTGGCTGAAGTCCTCCTGGAGCTTCTTCTTCTCCTGCTGCAGCTGGAAGACCTGCAGCTGGAGCACCTGCTGGGCACGCTGGGCCTTCTGGGAGTGTGTCTGCATCCGTGTAGCGCAGGTCTGACGCAGCTCCTCCAGCTCCAGCTCACAGCGCTTCTGCTTCTCCTCATACACCTGGGGGGAGAGAGGAGACAGGGGGAGAGGGAGACCGGGTAGGTGAGGGTGGCATTGTGTGAGGGTTGCATCGTGTGTGTGTGTGTATAGTGATTGTAATGGTTTGAGTGTCCCAGTATGTCATGACATTTGTCGTTTCGTGTGTGTTGGTACATGGTCTGTGTGCCAGGTGCGTGCATGTGTACGTGCGCTTGCATGCCTTCATGTGTTTTAGAATAAGTGAAGGAAGGTGATTGTGTCTAATGCTCTCTGGTCCATTTACGCCACCATGTACCTGACAAATGGCCATCTCGTTCTCGTCCAGATTGTCTCGGAGCTGCTGCAGCTCCACGTCTCTCTCCCTCAGCTTATCCTCCAGGTCCCTCACCACCCCCTCGTACCCCCCCTCCACGGGGGCTGGTGACCGCCCGCTCGACCCGCTGTCCGACAGAGGCTGGACGCGCCCGCTCAGCGACCCCGACCCTGTGCTCTTACTGGACGAGGAGCGCCCGCTATCCGAGTTGGAGTGCCCGTGCACATTGCCGGGCGCCGTCTTCATGGGCTCTAGGTGGCCACTGACAAGCGGGGTGTCTGCGGGCGGCAGATTGTAGGGGATGCTGCCATAGGGTGGCAGGCTCGACAGGGAGTTCCGGCCCGAGTCAGACATGGAGCAGGTCTGGCTGCCCCCGCCCACGTGGCGCCCGCTGCTGTAGGAGGTGCGTTTCTCCGAGCAGGGCGACAAAGTGTCTGTCTGGCTACCAGGTGACAACAGGTTGAGATTGTTCTGGCTGTCTGATAGGCTGGACCGGTCGTGGCGAGGGGAGAGGTACTGCATGGAGTTGCGGCTCTTGGGGATGACGGGTTTGAAGGCGGTGGGCCGGATCACTGTTTTCTCCATGTTCTGAGGGGTGAAATAATTGTTGGGTAAGAGGTTGTAAATAATGTATATTCAGTGAATGTTTCATTTGTTTTTTCTAATTGTGTTCCTGTGAGAGTAGATTGATCTACTGTAAATTTCAAGGAAACTGAATGACTGTACCATATAGCCTGGACAGGGTCATACTCACCTTCTCCAGCTTCCCCGATACGAGGACCAGTTTGGGCGGGGCTCCTCCTACGTTCCCATTGAGGCTCCCCAGCTGCCCCTCCTTGGCCTCCTCGGTGTCAATCCCGGTCCTTGGGCTTCCGTTAGCCATATGGTTGTCATTCCAGTCCCCCACATAGTGCTGGTTCAGATACGAGTAATTCCCATTGGTCCCGCTGTCCTTACTGGAGCCAATCCCCATCAAGGGCTTCCTGTTGCCAGGCGGAGTGAGGCTACTGAGCAGCGGATCCTGGGATGTGTCAGAGGAGCCCAGGCAAGAAGTGGCACCCAATGTGGTTCTGTGGAGCTTGGAAGTGCCCGGCTCGGGACCAATATCAACGGGCCGGTATTGACGCTCCAGGTAGGCCGGGCCGGAGCGGTGGGCGATGAGGCTGCTGACGGAGCCCATGGCCTCCTGGGAGTTGGAGGTGGAGGGGAGGTTAGTGGGCGTGTGGGAGGCAGAGGGGTGGCGGCGGGGGGATCCGTTGAGGCCGGGGGTGTGGTGACGCTCAGCCGGCACGGGTAGAGCCTGAATCAGGGCCATGGTGGCTGCTGCTCAGTGGGACAGCCACACGGTCTGGGGGGACAGAGGTAGAAACAGAGGGACACAGTCAGTCAGATGAATGGGAACTATCAACGTAGCAAAGCAACAACAAAGCGTTACAGTAGAAATATTAGGAATGTACAGCTTGTTTGGACTATGGAACCATCCAGGGTCGTGTTCAGGAGGGCTCAGTTCTGAACGTTGCAGATAGAAATGTCTTAGAGATGACCTGAAGAATGTTCACAGACATGCTTCTATGTCATGTAACATATTCTACATTACAGAGAAAGCGTGTCTGAACTTTCTGTGACCCTGGTAAAACCATAAAGACTGCACGGATACAAACAAAATATGTTCTCCTCCTACAGTTAAATATCCTGTAGCCACACAGACAGAGCCAAGTCATTTACAGAGCCCTTTCAAGCAGCACAAACATGGGCTTCAGGCCTATGGCTTTCGATGCCTGAGACAGCAAAGGCACAGTCTCATCTCATGGCAAATAGCCCCTGACATGGTACTCATGATGGGAAGCAAGGCGACTGTCTGTCTCCCTACATCCCTTCAACCTCCTTTCAAAACAATGTTAGGGGGAGTGAACGACAAATCCTAGGGTATTCAATTAGTAATGACATCGTACACACACGCATGCGCACACCATGGCAACCATCTCCTCCCAACCGGTGATCTCATCCAAAACAGCAACACTACACAGATCGACTGTGACATCATCAGTCCCAAGGCACACCGTCTGGTGGTGATGGGAGAACAATGGTAGACAGGAAATGGCGCATGATGGTGAGGTCACGCTTCGTGTTTTGCAGGAACCCAGCTGTGTCAGGGTTCTCCCCAAAGAACGTAAGAGGGGCGCTGCGCCACCTTGTGGACTGGCTGCGCCGCGTTTCAATCATTTAAGGCTCTAGATTGCAGGAAATGGCACCACCTTGTTCAAAAAAATCCGGTACGCATTTTAAATAAATCATCACTGCTGTAGGAGTCATCCAGAGCATAACGAGGTCCCAGGGACAGATGTGTCCTGTTGGAGACAGTTCAGTGTCAGAGCTCTGTGAAGTCAGGATCTAAATCCAGATACTGCACTAGCCCTAAACTATGTCAAGTCATTTTCCACACACACACACACCAGTGTGTTAAGACCAGGACAGTGATTAAAAATGGGACCGTGGCATGTCTATCAACCAGCCAGCTCCTCATTAATTACAGCCAGCTTGGCACCAGACAGGCACTGCCACCCTGCCAAGACAAACAGCCTACCACTAAGGTTTATCTGTGATTATGACATTCTAATTAGCACAGAGTGGAGGGGTAATAAGTGATCCCTATTTATTTTATCCGATCATAACTGGGGCAGTTGTATGACAAACAGAAATACTACATACAGTAAAGAATGCAGTATACTGTAGTCTCACAGCAAAAGGGTCTGAATATTTTTGTAAATAATGTATTTCTGTTTTCGCTTTGTCATTATGGGATATTGTGTGTAGATTGATGAGGAAAAACATTTATTTAATCAATTTTAGAATAAGGTTGTAACGTAACAAAATGTGGAAAAAGTAAAGTACTTTTTTTTCTGAATACTTAACCGTGTTTGGTCTCTTCAACAGTGGTTAATGCGTCTGACCAAGGACCCGGGCATGTCCTTCATCGACAATTTTGACTCTTGGAATTGGCCTGGCTACTTTGTGGAAGACAGAATTCACCTGGTTGAAAATGGCTCCTGGATGTTGTCATCAAACATTGGGAAGGTTCTTGGTCAACTAAATTGATGTGAGGACAATATTAGCATTACATGTAAGTCTGTTTTTACCATCCCCTCCTCTTTGGTCTCTGTGAGAGTTCCACATGTTGTATCTGAAAGTGGTAACATGCCAAATGGTGCTAACCGGAGAAATGTAATTGCTATTCCTACTTTGTTTTATTTTCCTAATAGGCATAATCCAATCTTTGAGTCTCCTGAAATCTCAAAGTAAGCTGACTTGTATTGAAACTCCGTATGATTTTAAATGCAGAAAAGGTTTGACATTTTTACATCTAAATATTCGTAGTTTATTACCTAAAATGGATCATGTCAAGGTCTGGTTCTCTCCCTGATATTTGTATTGTATCTGAGACCTGGTTAACTGATAAAAACCCTGAACTCTTGAGGTTTCTATGGATGGTTACAATGTGTTTAGGACTGATAGGAAAGGCAAAGGTGGTGGTGTGCTATTTACACAAGGAATATTATTTCTGTGTCTCTGTTAAAGGCTACCTCCAGCCCTAAACAATTTGAATAGTTGGCTTTAAGTCTTCAGTTGGGTTCACACTCAAAAATAAGTCTAAATAGGAATCTATCMTCCAATCTCCGCCAAGAAGTGTGTACTAAACGAACTCACTGATTTAATTGCAATTGTTATTACCCCAGAGGTGTTGATTGCCTGAGATTTGAATCTTGCATGGGGAACGCAGGATGCTGACTGTTWCATTTTTTTTTTTACTAATTTAAATTTGACCCAGCTGATTACAAAGCCCCCTGTCCAAACTTTAAAGGACCCCACGAAATCGACTGATTGACCTCATATTTACTAATACTCCAGAGAAATATGCTGAGAGTGGGCTATTTGCTTTAGATATTAGTGCCCACTGTCCCATTGTATGTGTCAGGGATATACAGATGCCTCGATCCAAACCCTGTTTTATCAACAAGAGGAATTTTTTACATTTCAACGAACAGGCCTTTTTTTGTGACCTTTACTTCGGTGACTTTGATTGTATTGCATCTATACCTGACCCAGAGTTGGCTTTGAACCACTTCACAAATGTTTTCAATGGTATTATAGATAAACATGCTCCCTTTTAAAAAAAAAAACGGAGAATTAAAAATCGGTCTTGCCCTTGGTTCTGTCCAGAGCTATCTGAAGTCATACACAACAGAGATGCTGCCTGGGCCAAAGCTAGATTCACACTCGGGCCCAGACGGGCAGTCTTTTAGGCGATTGAGAAATCTGTGTGTAAAACTAGTGTAAAAAAGCAAAATCAGATTATTATGTTAATACACTATCTGAATGTACAGGGAACCCAGCTAAATTCTGGAAAGCTGTTAAATCACTGAAGGGTTATGTCTCCTCGTCTCTCCCCCAAGAAATGAATTTAGATTCTGGCKCTATTACTGACAAATTGATATCATTAATGCATTTAATGACCATTTTATCTCCGCAGGCTTTATATTTGAATGCATTTCAAAGCCAGCTCTTGAAAAGAGTAGTTTGGATGTAGATGGTGAAAATCTATTGAATGATACTGAAAATYTTGGTCAGGAGRTTTCTTTTCGGAAATTCACTGATAACAAAGTCCTGGATGCTTTYTTAACATTAGCCCAAAAAAATAAAAAAACAACAGGGGCTGATCATTTGGAGCCTGGTCTGCTTATGTGTGCAGCACCCCTTATTGCTGGCTCAGTAGCCCACGTTTTTTATTTAACATTGTTATGAGGAAGTATTCCAAAAGCATGGAAATCTGCATATCTTGAAAATAGATTTTTCATCTCAATGTGACTCCCTGTTTAAATAAAATACATCTATACCTACATTGTCAAAAACACACAAATTTGTGTTTGCAGTAGTGCACTAAACCTTCAACACACTATTTGTTAGGATATATGTTTGCAGGTTGACTACTATGCCCTTTTCCATGCTCATTACACAGGTGCACCTTGTGCTGGAGACAATAGGCCACTCTAAAATGTTACTTTTTCTCCAACAACCCAATGCCACAGATTTCTCAAGTTAAGGGAGCATGCAATTAACTACCCCATCCCCATATTGTTATTTATTTTTGCTCTCTTGCACCCCAGTATCTCTACTTGCACATCATCATCTGCACATCTATCACTCCAGTGTTATTGCTAAAATTGTAATTATTTCACCACTATGGCCTATTTATTGCCTTACCTCCCTAATCTTACTACATTTGCACACAGTGTATATAGATTTTTCTATTGTGTTATTGACTGTACGTTTGTTTATCCCATGTGTAACTCTGTGTTGTTGTTTTTGTTGCAATATATAAAAAAGAAATTGACAGGAATGTCCACCAGAGCTGTTGCCAGAGAACTTTGTTCATTTCTCTACCATGAGCCACCTCCTACGTTGTGTTAGAMAATTTGGCAGTACAACCGCGGACCACGTGTATGGCGTCGTYTGGGTGAGCGGTTTGCTGATGTCACCATTGTGAACAGAGTGCCCCATGGTGGTGGTCGGGTTATAGCATGGGCAGTGCATAAGCTACGGACAACGACCACAATTGCATTTTATCGATGGCAATTTGAATGCATAGAGATACTGTGACGAGATCCTAAGGCAGATTATCACGCCATTCATCCGCCGCCATCACGTCATGTTTCAGCATGATAATGTCACAAGGATCTGTACACAATTCCTGGAAGCTGAAAATGTCCCAGTTCTGCCATGGACTGCATACTCACCAGACATGTCACCCATTGAGCCTGTTTGGGTCGCTCTGGATCGATGTGTACYACAGCGTGTTCCTGTTCCCACCGATATCCAGCAATTTTGCACAGCCATTGAAGATGAGTGGGATATTCCACAGGCCACAATCAACAGCCTGATCAACTCTATGAGAAGGAGGTGGGTAGCACTGCATGAGGCAAATGGTCACACCAGATATTGACTGGTTTTCAGATCCACTCCCCTACCTTTTTTAAAGGTATCTGTGTGACCAACAGACGCATATCTGTATTCCCAGTCATGTGAAATCCATAGATTAGGGCCTAATACATTTATTTCAATTGACTGATTTCTTTATATGAACTGTAACTAGGTAAAATCTTTGACATTGTTGCCTGTTGCATTTATATTTTTGTTCAGTATAATTTCATTCAACATTCTGGCATGCAAGGAAAATTACCATGCTTTTCAGTGCTTTGTTTCAGACTGTATTCCAAGAACTGGTATCAAATTTCMGATTTATTAGGCAAGGAAGTAACCCTACTCCTCGGCCAGAGGTCGTGTGGTGCTCTGAACACTCCGAGAGCTAAGCGCTCTGAATTTACGAACGGACAATCTGACAGCGCTCTGAATTTACGAAMGGCCCAGAGAGCACTCTGACATTCTCATTCAACTCAGCTGACCGCAGCGTCGAAGACGTTCTCTGAGGAAATTGTTTTTGTCTCTCTGGGAAAGGCCTAGTATGTATTTAGACAGGTAGACAGACGCTCCCGCAGAAATAGCAATTTGCAGCCACATCGGCTATAACRACTTGTTTCCCTGAGAGAAACAAGTGGTCAGAGAAGGTAGTGGCCCGTGGGTTCAGTTCAGTATCACTGGTAGGTGGAAGAGCTCCAGTCTACCGTGATTTAATAACCACTGCATGGCAACGCTCACAGTCACATGACATGGCTATAGGGGTGCTCKGTCACGGGCAATAAAGTAATGGCAGCTTACCCCTCAGGTATTTTTAAACAGCATACCAAGTAATTAAATGAACATGCCATTGGCAGATTTGGTAAAAAAGTGAAAACGAACTTTACCTTCTCCAGATGCAGCGGGTTCTAGACTGCTGGACTGATAGGTGCAGGCCACACCCCAGGACAGCAGCATTTAGCTTATTCGCTACTTTCTTAAGTCGTCTCTTTGAATGCCAAAACTGCCATGAAATAAACATGCATGGTCTACACTAAGCACAGGGATCAAGCACAGAGAAGACCAAACATGAACGCATCTCATTTATTGGTGTAACACACAGACACGCATGGACACAAACATATACACTAGGCCCAGCAGACCCTGCTTGGCTTGTACGCAACATCACGCCAACATGCTTTGATACAAACCAAGAGGTTGCAGTAAATCCCRCAGAGTCAGTTGTACACATACACACGCCAACACAGCCAGAGGGATCTGGGCCCAAAAATACACCGTGCATACAAGGGGATGTGTCAGGACCATGAATAAGAACAGCTCTGTTTTACAGGCTGGTTTCGAGGCCGACTGGAAGAGGCACCACGAGCAGCACTTCTGATTTGGGATATATGAGTGAGAGTGAGAGYGCGTGAGTGAGAAAGTGTGAGTGAGTGAACAATGGGAAAATCACAGAAAGTGAGAAAGATAGAGAGCGTGTGCATGAGCAGTTGGGAACAAACGGTCTGGAAATCCCATTCTCCACTCTACATCTCCCTCCCAATCTAATCCACTCTCTCTATCTCCCTCCCCCTTTCCATRTTGATTCAGAGAGTGTCCAACACTGAAAGTAGACCACAGAGGAAAAGTGTGACATTGCTATTTTGGTCCAACAGACAACCTACCTATCCAAGAAAATAGACCTGTTTTTCTCAGCCCCGGTCTGTATGCTAAATCCCACATTGTGAGGCCATCGTCGTGATACGAACTGTCATAGTGCTTCTATGGATAATGAGGTGAGTCTTACACGTATACTTAATGCCATTCTCTCCCTCTGAGGGCTAACAAATTGAGGCAGCACGGATAATAATGAGACCAGTGAGGGYAAAAAAGAGGCCTCTTCTCACATGCATGCGCACATACAACACACACACACACATTCCTGGAGAACTTTTCTCTGCCTGTCACCACCTTTGTTTCAGTGAGCAGAAAGAGCTCTCCCACGCTAATAGCCATCTATAATAGTATAGATACAATGTTGCCTTACGGTAAACTTGCTACTATCCCATTTCAGATGACTCTGGTCATCAGAATGATCACTTACTTCACATTTTAGTCATTTAGCAGACTCTCTCATTCCAACTGACTTAAAATACATTCAACTTATGTAGGTGAGACTAAACAAAAATAGAAGAAAGAGATTTTTTTTTTTTTTTTTTTTTAAACATTCACCTCTAGGAGAAGTTAATTACACCACCAGGCATCAAAGGCTAACAGCTAACCCTCATGGCTCACTTTGTCAACAAATGTTCTATGTCTACAGTTTTGGGAACCCCATCTCGCCCGTTCCTGTTTTACATCAAACTACCTTTTTCCCAGTGCTCTATTCACAAAGCCCCCAACGTTCCCCGTCACAGAGTTACTACACACACGTACCCCAAGATGACCCTTGCATAACTGCTTCTGCACTGGGCCTCCTCTCGTTCACTTCAAAGTCTTTCAGCTCCCAGATAACTTGCATCCACTTTCAATGTGTTCCAATCCTCCCGCTGCTCTGTGTCGGTCTCTTCTCCTGAGGGAAACTTCTCTCTGAGTCCAAACGCGGCTTATTGCTCAGGCCAAATGCCACCAATGTGGATGGACGCTCCGGTCCCTCCTCTTCCTTTTTTCCTCTACCCCTCCCTCTCTCACACACACTCCCCCACACCACCTCCCCTCTCTCAACTCTCTCGCTCGCCCTCTCTCCACTTCTCTCTCCTGTGTGGCTTTGACCAAACAGGCTCCACTAGGCATAGTGTSCCTTGCTGCCTTTCTCAAGTAATAAAAAGGAGGAAAAGAGAGAGCGAGAGACCAGTCAAAGGGGAATTCTCCCCTCCTCCAGTCTGTCTAAATAGGGATGGAAATAAAGAAAGAAACTGGGCCAGCATGCTGATATTGGATCATTTTCCAACTTTTATGGCTCCTGTGATGTTGCTGCAGACATGCTTTCCTAACTAATCAGATAACTGGCTGTACAGATGTGCCATCTTAATTTGATCACTCTGTTCTTGCTGACTTAATGTATTCATGTTTTAAAAAGACTTTTAAAGTCTGTAATTTCCACTTAAAAATGTCTGACTTGATAAATGTATCAACCCCTATAAAAATGTCCATTAATTATAATCCGCATAATAATTCACATGTCCTGTTGCTGCAGGATTATTTTCCTGCTGTGAGAAACTGGTCAAATTAAAGGTCAACTGCTCTTGAAAACCAACTTCTCCTTTTGAAAACAGCCTGTATCTCATCGATATGAGTCAGAAACATTTATTCTACTGTCAAAAAAAGTGTAAATAGAATAATGTTGGTCATAAAGTCAGTCTCATCCAAAACAGAGTCATGACTAACTTCAGGGTTTGGTTTGGATTCCAATTATGTCAACAATTCATGCCCCCTTTTGCCTATTAACACATGGTCGCATCGTGTTTTCATGGAAAAGACTGGGTGAGTTCGCTTTGCATGGCCGGGAGCCCCGAGCGGGCGTAGACCTCTCCTTAGGAYGACCAATGGAATGTTTGAAAATGAGCAAACCCCGCATACCTGGCCATGCAAACCAAATTCCCCAGACAACACGGTGTATCTTTGGCAGTAGCTTGATATGCAATGCACATATTGATCAGGAAATAACTAAGTCTAGTGAAAATGGGCTTCTGTAAAGTTGATCAAGAATCAGATGGCCAGGATATGGATTAAATGCAACGCTAGCTACAAGTTATGCGGGCTACCAACCGTCAAACTGTGCCTGGTGTGGTTGCTGACAGTGAGTTGGTTACACTAGCTAGCTACATTATTTGATAATGCTAGCGGATCGCATGATGCTGTGTCTCATGAAACACATTCCAGACACWGATTCTCGCTACCTTTGGCATAACTGTGATTTGACCYAGAAATATCAGCTAGCTAACATTAGATGCCGCTAGCTATCCCCCAAGCTATGCCAACTAGCTGCTGGCAGCTTGGCTAAACTAAAGGTCAGCGCTGGCTTTACTTTATATTCGCCTCTTCCTCTCTACTCTAGCCCACACATAGAACTGTATTAGCCCTTGTTTGTTGTGGTTGAATGGCAAAGACAAAAAAAACACCCATATGAAACCACGCCCGGAAGACAACTCTCGTTTGCCTTCAGTCATGGCCGCTAGCATTTCTTATTGAGCGTTGATGAAAAATGAGGCCAAATCAGGAAGTGCAGCTCTCCTTTAAGATAGTACATCTGTATCTACAGTATGTGCGCCCATGAATGCATGTGTAAAAGACATAAGGTCTGTTCAACTCATAAGATAAATACATTTCCTTTTTATTAAAGATTARTCGGGATTTTGGCAAAGAGGCCCTTTATCTACTTCCCCAGAGTCAGATGAACTGGTTGATACCATTTRTATGACCCTACGTGCAGTTTGAACGAAGTTGCTAACTACTGCAATTGCTAACTAATGTTAGCATAATGACTGGAGGTCTATGGTATCTGCTAGCACTCTAGCAGATACCCATAGGCATCCAGTCATTGTGCTAACGCTAGTTAGCATTGGCTCATGAAACTACCTTCATACTGGACACAGAGACATAACAATTGTACCCACGAGTTCATCTGACTCTGGGGAAGTAGATAAAGAGCCTCATTGCCGGGGGACGTGCTACAGACAAGCAACATAACCCTTTACAGTTCATAGCAGGGTCCCACTTCAGTCAGTCACAGTGTGTTAGTTTCTTAATGAAGCCTCGACAGACAGTGAGATCCAAACACCTACTGACAGTCCCTGTTTTCAGCCTGTCTGTTTCCAGAGAAGTTATATTATACTCCTCCAGGCAGACACCATTCAGCCTCAACCCTGACCTGCAAATCCTCCATCTGGCCATAATCAATGAACAACTGTTTCAATCAATGTTAAGCTGTCTGACAGAGTAGACTAAAGTAGGGTAGCTAGAGAAGTAGGCTACAGCACATACATCTCTCTCTCTCAAAAGTCCTACAAGTGGGTCACACACTGCTCAGTGGTCTGCTTGTGTCCTTCATACAGTGAGGTGTTGAATAGGTAGAGCTCTTCACTCACCTTGAGGGAAACCAAAGTGAGGCTGAGAGAGGGGTGTAAAGCAAGGTGACCCCTGGTATTGGTCCAATCCAGTACTATAAGAGCTCTAAAGTTGTCTGCAGSAGACTGGATAACAAGAATCCCCCCGTGAGTGTCCAGACCGGGTGACAATTAATCATGGGCCCAGTCGCTCACCAACCTCTCTGGCACCAATTGACATTGTGTCTCACAGCATTATTGCATGAGAAGGTTTCTGCTGGAGCCAGACCCTATTGGAAAAATCTGACAACCCCATAGTAGAATAATTGTATCTATTTACCTAGTCCAAATCAAATCAAATTGTATTGGTCACATACACATGGTTAGCAGATGTTATTGCGAGCGTATCGAAATGCTTGTGCTTCTAGTTCCGACAGTGCAGTAATATCTAACAATTCCACAACAGATACCTAATACACACAAATCTAAGTAAAGGAATGGAATAAGAATATATAAATATATGGATGAGCAATGAGAGCGGCATAGGCAAGATGCAATAGATGGTATAAAATACAGTATATACATATGAGTTGAGTAATGCAAGGTATGTAAACATTATTCAAGTGGCATTATTAAAGTGACTAGTGATCCGTTTATTAAAGTGGCCAATGATTTTGTAGGCAGCAGCCTCTCGGTGTTAGTGATGGCTGTTAAACAGTCTGATGGCCTTGAGATAGAAGCTGTTTTCCATTCTCTCGGTCCCAGCTTTGATGCACCTGTACTGACCTCACTTGTTGTGTGTTCTATGCAAGAAAAATGTTTATTGAGGCGCATTCAAGTTACGAGTGCCATAGGGAGGGAATTCCCAGAATATAGTATAGTTAACTAGCCAGCTAGCTTTGTAGCCATAGATAGTTAAACAATGGAAGGTGCACTAAGTAGCTAGCTGGTTGAGGTTTTCCTTTGTTAACCAGGGCAGATGAAAGCAACATTCACCTCCACAAATGCTATTTACATTGATATCTATACTGAATGAAGCAGTTAAGGGACCTCATGGGCACCCTTAACTTTTACACTTCATTTAGGGGGGGGGGGAATTCACCTTAAAATGTTTTATGCAACGGACTTAAAGTTAAGGAAACTTTAAGGGAAAAGATGAGGGGGAAATTAACTTAAGGTGTTATGTAACCTAGGTCCAGTTCCCGTCTCCACACACTCTCAATGTGCGCGTGGCTGGTAGGCTTATGTCTGCCTGGCCGCAATGCAACACAACTAGCTCCTAGGTTTTTAAAAAGTGGATTATCTTGATTTAAAATGTTTCCCCATCCGCAATGTAATTACTCTGAACCGTGAACCGACCCACGGGTTGACAGAATGTTTTCAGTCTACCCGCCTCAACTGTGGGCATCCAAACCGATGCAGGACTGATTAGCTCAATAGGGTAAATGCAGATTGGCAACCCCATGCGTCAACCTATTTATGTATAGCCACTATGCTGCGTCAGTTGGGCTAGAGGTGAGTATGCTTATTGTTGCTAATAGCATACCTGATATTATGAACCATGCAAAAGCTATATGCATGGTCCAATATGTTACAATAATAAATCATTTTAACATTGTTATTTGGCTCATTTCTGGAGGTGGAAATGATACTTTAGATGGTGTCAGCATAATTTCATCCAACAGGTTAAACAAACACCTCCATCATGACTTAGTTGGGAGGAGATTTTCGATGTACTGATTCCATGGCACATGGTTTAGGAACTGATACACAAAACGACACCTGACTCAAATCTTAAAATATTTATACAAAATTCTTCTATATATATGGGATACAACCATCATAGTTCTGCAGATTTTGCTGCGAAGTGACAGAATCATTAGGTCACTTGTTTTGGTACTGCCCATATGTAGCTTGTTTAGGTCATAGGTTCAGCAATGGCTGAACATTTACTTGGAGCCAACTCTGCAGATGGCACTGCTGGGTGATTTGAAAAGTCATAGTCAACCGATTATTATATTATTGCTCTTAGCAAAAATGTTTCTTTAATTTACAATCTGTAGAAACTAAGAGAATAGAAATAGAAAGAACTTTTGTGAAACACAGCGGAATAATATATGGCAGCTAGAAATCAAAACTGGATGGTCTTCAGAGATAGATGGGAGCGGTTGATGGTAATGAAACGATGCAGACAATTACATTGATAGAAGTCACAATCTGCAATATTAAATCTGATCTACCCCTTAAAAAAAAAAAAAAAAGATGTTCAACCCCCCCCTCCATAGTCTGTACTTGGGACATTTAAGGTATTASCCAGGACAAATGCGACCTGCCAACTCGGTGTACCCATCTGGCTGTTCCTCTATTATATTTTCATAACAAGGGCTCCTGTCTGTGGCCAACAGAAAGCTAGGTAATCCATCAGTGTCTGGTCTGCTATCGCTGCATGGGGACATCACTCCCAGGGGGAGCCAGAGCTAAACTTGCCTCAAACAACCTCTCAACCAACCCTCTCCCAAAAATCCCTCTATGTCACCAATCACTTAGCCTAGAAATTCTAAACTAMTGAAAATAAACGTGGATTCAGTTAGATTTCCAAGGCTAGTACCGTAGAAATAGAATTCTATGGCTGGTATTGTACCAATCAGTCAAAATGCTCCAACAAATAAACCAAGCCAGATGTTTACCGCTTTGCACTTCCTTTAAATCGCTTTACACTGAAGTTGACGAGAAAAAGCTATTGGCATTAACCGGAGTTGCCTTTGTGGATAAAAAAAATGTGTAAATCACTATTGTAAGAGCTCTATTACATCTGTACAGTATTCACTTAGCAGACGCCTTAGTTACTCACACACACACACTCAGACTTACAGTATTGTGTGCCAAACAGATTAGGGGTTACGCCTCGATCTTAAGAGTTACAGCAGTTACAGGGTGGTTAAGTGACTTAATGCTTACTTCAAACAGCTGGAATTAGGTCATGTACGAGGATACAATTGCTCGACTTCAAAATTGACTTGGTAACACTTTACTGAAAGCCCACAGGCATAATGCATTCTACAAAATATCATAAGAACATATAACACCCTTAAATTGTCTTAGTATGATATACATAGGTCCGCAATAGCCCCAACGCTGCTGTGTCTTCTATAACACTTCTATCCGAAAGCACCCTTAGAAACAGAATGGTTCCAAACTGTTTCTGTTATGAAAGTATAAAGACAATTCAAAGCAGCTGTGAGCTCTAAAGTAACATTGCCACAGAGAGTCAATCTCAGTAGTAATTTGAGAATGTTTCCAGAGTCTAACTTCAAGGTAGAGGACAAAATGAAGATGCGTGAAAGCCAGAAAGCCATCGCTTTCTAGGAGAACCAGCTGAGTAATGGAATGGTAAATTGACAGTATAATCAGAAGCACATTGGGTTCTTGAGCTCGCTCACCTCTCAATGGCAGCCGGTCTTCAGCTTCTGGGGGCCTGAGAGAATTAGGGGGAACGGGTCGGCTGTGCATCCCAGGGACTCACTGTCGCTGTTGGGCCTCTACTCCCTCTCTGCTCCTAGACTACAGAAGCAACCAGAAAGAAAGATTTGAAGTTAGCAAAACACAGGACCTTAGCTACAACTGCTACAGTACCAACGCAGAGCTGGAAGATCTGAAGGGTCACAACTGAGTGTGTATACTACACTAGCATGTAAGGTGGAAGTAGCCTTTCCAAGGAAAATCAGAGTCATCATGTTAATACTTGAAGGGTAGGAAGCATTAGTTTTTCCTCACCAATGTAAACACAGTGTGGTCAAAGACTTAGTAACGGAGTTGTAGTCACAATCTGGTTACCTATAAGTACAAACACAGTTATGTTTTTGGGTTACGACATATTTATTATCTCATTTCCGGTTATCTTCTCAAAGAATTTGCTTGTAAGTTGGCTGAACATTTTATTGAAACCTGTCGTCATGAGTGCAAACAATTTGTTTAATTTGAAGTTAGAGTTTACATTATAGGGAATAGGCTGGCTTGCCGGGTCCTCCATATTACATCACCCCCCTGAAAAACCTTTTACGACACGACTACGGCATTCTGATCTGTCTTATGTAATGACCTGAAAGATGGCGAAGTGAGGTGTAACTTTGCATTGGGACTTTTGATGTGTATACTATTGCAAATCCACATGTAACATGTGGTTACGTTTTGCTGCCTACCCTGATTCAGGAGGGGTTGGGTTAAATGCAGAAGACACATTTCTGAATGCATTCAGTTGTGCAACTGACTAGGTATCCCCTTTCCCCTTCCCATAAAGGAGGAACGCAGAGGGGAATTCCATGCCAACTTAAGAGAACACTTCTTACGTTTGCCCTCATTTACGACTGAGTAATACTTCAACTTTGACCTCTCCACTATGTTCATTAGTCATCTCTAAAGCACCTCTGTCCCCAACTCTTTTGTCTTCCTCTGAGTGCCAGAGTATGGGTGAAACTCAAGACAGTCCGGCAAACAGAGAGCTTCCAATGGGAAATAAAGCCCTCTGGTTGCCATGGCAGCCTGCTCATGAAGCGGATTCCTCCCAGCAGCCTCTTGGACTGGGGCCCCGTTCCAATACTTTGATAATGCATCCTTCATTCCTTAATTTCTTTATGCGGCAACGTGGGACAAACTTACGGTGAAACTTATGCTGGACAAAGCATTCATCTGTGAAAGCAGCCATTTGCGACCACACTGCTCTGGCTGACTATCTGTGCCAGGTTCATAATAGGGAGGGTATTTGAAATGATTTTACTTTTAGAATAATATTATTAACTTTTTTCAGATATACCCCAAAGAATATTGTAAAAAATGCTCTCGACTAATCAAAATGATGCAAATGGCAGAGGTAAACAGCGAACATGTTTTTTTTCAGGTAATTTTGGCTTACAGCTACAGTTTTCACCATTATAGAACGGATTCTGAATCATAAAGGTTTTCTGGTGAGTGTTTTCCATTGAACTGTGTCAGGTATTGTGGAAACACCATTAGGTGCGCGCCTGTAATTGCTATTTTAAGAGGGGAAAATAGCATACCGATGTCAGGACAGACTGGAGGGCTAAATGCCCAGCAGTAGCTCAACACACCGTTATAAAAACTACATTCAAAGGTTTGCTGTTTTATTCAATTAAGAATTTCAAACGTCATGGTATATCCTTGTAGGTAACTGTTGGATTCTAGCTTGAAATATACTTATTCGTGTTCAAGTTATTACTTTACATGTACAAGGAATGTATATGTTAGGGGTCAAGGAAGGGTAAAGAGGAACTTGGTGTGTGGAAAGTTACTGTGAGAGAAAAGGGGAACAGAGTTTATGACCCAGGTCTGTTGAGTAAGGTGAACAGGAGGTCACTGATAAACATCATGGAGAAGTCACCAGGTAACCAGGAACTGCCCGACTGAAGACAACGCAACATTTCAAATCAAATTTTAATTAGTCACATGCGCCGAATTCAACAGGTATAGCAGACCTTACAGTGAAATTCTTACTTACGAGCCCCTAACCAACAATGCAGTTTTAAAAAAATACGGATAAGAAATAAAAGTAACAAGTAATTAAATAGCAGCAGTAAAATAACAATAGCGAGACTATATACAGGGGGGTGCCGGTATAGAGTCAATGTGCGGGGGCACCGGTTAGTTGCCCCCTCTTTTATACCGCTGCTACTCTGTTATCATCTATGCAGTCACTTTCATAACTCTACCTGCATGTACAGTGGGAAGAAAAAGTATGTGAACCCTTTAGAATTACCTGGATTTCTGCAAAAATTGGTCATAAAATGTTATCGGATCTTCATCTAAGTCACAAAAATAGACAAACACAATCTGTTTAAACTAATAACACAAACTATTATAATTTTTCATATTTTTATTGATCACACCGTGTAAACATTCACAGTGCAGGTTGGAAAAGTATGTGAACCCTTGAGTTTATTAACAGGTTGACCCTGCTTTGGCAGCAATAACCTCAGGAGGAATTTTGGACCATTCCTCTTTACAAAACGTTTTCAGTACCACAATATTCTTGGGATGTCTGGTGTGAACCGCTCGAGGTAATGCCACAGCATCGCAATCGGTTTGAGGTCAGGAATGACTGGGCCACTCCAGAAGGCCTATTTTCTTCTGTTCAAGCCATTCTGTTGTTGATTTACATCTGTCTAAAGGGTTGTTGTCCTGTTGCATCACCTAACTTCTGTTGCGTTTCAATTGGCGGACAGATATCAAGACATTTTGCACGAGAATGTAAGGCTAAACTTGGGAATTCATTTTTCTGTTGATGATAGCAAGCTGTACAGGCCGAGGCAGCCCCAAACCATGATGCTCCATCCACCATACTTTACAGTTGGGATGAGGTTTTGATGTTAGTGTGCTGTGCCTTTTTTTCTCCACACATCGTGTTGTGTGTTCTTTCCAAACAACACAACTTTAGTTTCATCTGTCCACAGAATATTTTGCCAGTAGCGCTGTGGAACGTCCAGGTGCTCTTTTGCGAACTTCAGATATTTTTGGGGGACAGCAGTGGCTTCTTCCGTGGTGTCCTTGCATGAACACCATTCTTGTTTAGTGTTTTACGTATTGTAGACTTGTCAACAAAGATGTTAACATCTTCCAGAGATTTCTGTAAGTCTTTAGCTGACACTCTAGGATTCTTCTTAACCTCATTGAGCATTCTGCGCTGTGCTCTTGCAGTCATTTTTGCAGGACGGCCACTCCTAGGGAGAGAAGCAACCGTGCTGAACTTTCTCCATTTATAGACAATTTGTCTTACCGTGGACTGATGAACATCATGGCTTTTAGAGATACTTTTGTAACTCTTTCCAGCTTTATTCAAGTCAACAATTCTTAATCTTAGGTCTTCTGAGATKTCTTTTGTTCCAGGCATGCTTCACATTAAGCAATGCTTCTTGTGAAGAGCAAAATCTAATTTTGTGAGTTTTTTTACAGGGCAAGACAGCTCTAACCAACAGCTCCAATCACGTCTCATTGATTGGACTCCAGGTTCTGATTTCTGACTCCAATTAGCTTTTGGAGAAGTCATTAGCCTAGAGGTTCACATACCTTTTCTAACCTACACTGTGAATGTTAAAATGATGATTCAATAAAGACAAGAAAAATACAATGTGTGTTATTAGTTTAAGCACACTGTGGTTGTCTATTGTTGGTGACTTAGATGAAGATCAGGTCAAATTTATGCAGAAAGGGTTCACATACTTTTTCTTGCCAGTGTGCATGAGGTAGAGTTATTAAAGTGCTGCATAGTGATAACAACCGAGAGTAGCAGCAGTGTAGAAGAGGAGGGGGGGGGGGGGGGGGGGCAATGCAAATAGTCTGGGTAGCCCTTTGATTAGGAGTTCGGGAGTCTAATGGCTTGGGGGTAGAAGCTGTTTAGAAGCTTCTTGGACCTAGATATGGCGCTCCGGTACCGCGCGGTAGCAGAGAGAGTAGTCTATGACTAGGGTGGCTGGTGATACCAGGCAGTGATGCAACAAGTCAGGATGCTCTCGATGGTGCAGCTGTAGAAGCTTTTGAGGATCTGAGAACCCATGCCAAATCTTTTCAGTCTCCTGAGGAGGAATAGGTTTTGTCGTGCCCTCTTCACGACTGTCTTGGTGTGCTTGGACCATGTTAGTTTGTTGTTTATGTGGACACCAAGGAACTTGAATCTCTCAACCTGCTCCAATGCAGCCCTGTTGATGAGAATGGGTGCCTGCTCGGTCCTCTTTTTCCTGTAGTCAACAATCATCTCCTTTGTCTTGATCACATTGAGGGAGAGGTTTTTGTCCTGGCATCACACGGACAGTACTCTGACCTGCTACCTATAGGCTGTCTCGTCATTTTCGGTGATCACTGTTGTGTCATCGCCAAACTTAATGATGGGGTTGGAGTCGTGCATGGCCGTGCAGTCATGAGTGAACAGGGAGTACAAGAGGGGACTGAGCACGCACCCCTGAGGGGCCCGTGTTGAGGATCAGCGTGGCGGATGTGTTGTTAGGCAGTATTGGGCAACAGATAGCACTTCTGAGAAGTTACACCCCTAATCTCATCTTGACATAAATGCCTGTTTGTTTGTGTGCAAAATGTGCTTGCAGCTGAGGCACCCAGTCAGAAAAATAAACTGGGTTTAAGCTTTTTCTAGTTGTCCATTTGAGGTTTTACTCTGTTTGTTCAGAACCTAACGTAACAATGTCACAAGGATCATTTAAATGTAATTTAGACAAAGCTTTTTCATTGTTAAAATAGGTGTGAAAAATGAACACTCACTCAAGTAATCAAATACTAAAGTCCGTTCGGATATTCTATTAATCAATTTACAGTATCCATCCCTAGTTTATTATAGGGCATAACGTTGGAGGAATGTTAGGATATCAACATGCCCAGCCCCCCCGTTCACAGGCACATAAATCTTTTGTCTTGCCCTCAATTGTCTCAAGGCTTAAAAATCTTTAAACTGTCTCCTCTCCTTCATCTAAACCAATTGAAGTGGATTTAACAAGTGAAATCAATAAGGGATCATAGCTGTCACCTGGATTCACCTGGTCAGTCTATGTCAGATGTTCGTAATGTTTTGTACACTCAGTGTACAGTGTATATCCTGGATATTTGCAGGATCAGAGATGTTCGCTAAGCCCTCGTGTCACGACTTCTGCCAAAGTCGACGACTCTCCTTGTTCGGGCGGTGCTAGGCGATCGACGTCAGCGGTCTTCGAGCCATCATTGATCTACGTTTCATTTTCCATTGGTTTTGTCTGGTCTTCTTACACACCTGGTTCCAATCCCATTCATTAATTGTTGTGTATTTAACCCTCTGTTTCCCCTCATGTCCTTGTCAGAGATTGTTTATTGTTATGTTCATGTTCTATGGATTGGTGTGCGACGGGTTCTTGTACCCACATTTATTTTATRATGGACTTTGGTTTTGGAGTTTGTTAAGTTATTAAAATACTAAATTTATACCAAGGTTAATTCTCCTGCGCTTGACTTCCCTGCCACCTACATACAAGACGTGACACCTCGATTCTTCTATTACAAGTGGAGGAATATTGCAATTTGTTCTTCGGCTTATTTATTGACTTTTTCCTTAAGCCAGGCAGAGTAAATATGTTGGTAACAGATGGAAGTGTTAAGAAAACTGTGGCTTCCCACATGTAATGCAGCTCAAGCCACATGACGATAAACTGGCTTCAGAAATATCACACTGTGGCAATATAATGCCAGTGTTGGATAACACCACATTGGATACACAGTGTGTGGGAGGGAGGTGCTACAAGACATATTGGATGATATGACAACATAATAGTAACTCCTGGAGGTTGATAGTTGGCCCACACGGACCATTAACAGGTGCTTAGCTGTGCCAGCCCTCTCTCAACTCCTACTCTGAATCGATTGGAAGCAGTAATCCACGTTATTGCCCCACCAGCTGCCAGATAGAGGGGGATTAAACTCCATGCAGAGAGAGAGAGAGAAAGAGAGCGAAAAGAGACTGCGAACCCTCTGTTCACCATTTCATTACATTATTAATCTGCTGAACAGGCACCCTCACAGACAGCCATCGATAACACTAACCTCTCAATGACCTGTTCAGTGAGCCATTACCACCGACAGACCTTTATTGCAGGCTACCTTGGGGTGGCAGGTAGCGTTGAGGTTAAAGAGGTGGGCTAGTAAACAGAGGGTTACCAGTTCGAATCCCAGATCTGTCAGGAGTGTAGGATGGAGGATAGCTGGAGATCGCTCTCACTATCTCCAATCTGTTAAAATATCTTATTGAAGGGAGAGGTTCACAGGTTCATATTCAAGGGTGCACTTGGATACGTAAACTGTATTGATTGATTTCGTGAAACACTAAGGGTGTTTGCAAGGCCTTATAAACCTAAAAAGGGGAATTATTTGGTTAATGCTCTGTTTTGCAAAGTCATGAATAATATGGTACCTAATTGCGCCTTTAGTGTGAATAAGTAGCTTTGTTTCAAAAAAATAATCTCTTTGGGCCATTGTCCTGTTGAAAAACAAATGATAGTCCCACTAAGAACAAACCAGATGGGATGGCATATCGCTGCAGAATGCTGTGGTAGCCATGCTGGTTAAGTGTGCATTGAATTCTAAATAAATTACAGTGTCACCAGCAAGGCACCATCACACCTCCTCCTCCATGCTTCACGGTGGGAACCACACATGCAGAGATCATCCGTTCACCTACTCTGCGTCACACAAAGACACAGCGGTTGGAACCAAAAATCTAAAATTTGGACTCATCAGACCAAAAGACCGGTGGAAATCTGTCCAAAGCTCCTGTTTTTTGACCCAAGCAAGTCTCTTCTTATTATTGGTGTCCTTTACTAGTGGTTTCTTTGAAACAATTTGACCATGAAGGCCTGATTCACGCAGTCTCCTTTGAACAGTTGATGATGTGTCTGTTACTTGAACTCTGTGAAGCATTTATTTGGGCTGCAATCTGAGGCTGGTAACTATAATGAACTTATCCTCTGCAGCAGAGGTAACTCTAGGTCGTCCTTTCCTGTGGTGGTCCTCACGAGAGCCAGTTTCATCATAGCGCTTGATGGTTTTTGCGACTGCACTTGAAGAAACTTTCAAAGTTCTTGACATTTTCCGAATTGATGTCTTAAAATAATAGACTGACGTTTGTCTCTGCTTATTTGAGCTGTTATTGCCATAATATGGACTTGGTCTTTTACCAAATAGGGCTGTCTTCTGTATACCACCGCTACCTTGTCATAACACAACTGATTGGCTAAAACGCATTAAGAAGAAAATAAATTCCACAAATTAACTTTTAACAAGGCACACCTGTTAATTGAAATGCATTCCAGGTGACTACCTCATGAAGCTAGTTGAGAGAATGCCAAGAGTGTGCAAAGCTGTCAAGGCAAAGGGTGCCTACTTTGAAGAATCTCAAATATAAAATATATTTTGATTTGTTTAACACTTTTTTACTACATGATTCCATGTGTTATTTCACAGTTTTGATCTCCTCACTATTATTCTACAATGTAGAAAATAGTACAAATAAAGAAAAACCCTGGAATGAGTAGGTGTATCCAAACTTTTGACTGGTACTGTAAGTATTCAGACTCTTTGATATGAGCCTAGAAATAGAGCTCAGGTGCATCCTGTTTCCACTGATCATCCTTGAGATGTTTCTACAATTTGATTGGAGGCCACCTGTGGTAAATTCAATTGATTGAACATGATTTGGAAAGGCACACACCTGTCTAAATAAGGTCCCACAATTCACAATGCGTGTCAGAGCAAAAACCAAGCCATAAGGTTGAAGGAATTGTCTGTAGAGCTCCGAGACAGGATTGTGTCAAGGCACAGATCTGGGGAAGGGTAKCAAAAAATGTCTGCAGCATTGAAGGTCCCCAAGAACACAGTGGCCTCTATCATTCTTAAATGGAAGTTTGTAACCACTAAGACTTCCTAGAGCTGGCCGCCCGGCCAAACTGAGCAATCGGGGGAGAAGTGCCTTGGTCAGGGTGGTGACCAAGAACCCGATGGTCACTCTGATAGAGCTCCAGAGTTCCTCTGTGGAGATGGGAGAACCTTCCAGAAGGACAACCAACTCTGTAGCACTCCACCAATCAGGCCTCTATGGTAGAGTGGCCAGACGGAAGCCACTCCTCAGTAAAAGCCACATGACAGCCCGCTTGGAGTTTGCCAAAAGGCACCTAAGGACTTTCAGGTCATGAGAAACAAGATTATCTGGTCTGATAAAACCAAGATTGAACTCTTTGGCCTGAGTGCCAAGCGTCACATCTGGAGGAAACCTSGCACCATCCCTACAGTGAAGCATGGTGGTGGCAGCAACGTGCTGTGGGGATGCTTTTCAGTGGCAGGAACTTGGAGACTAGTCAGGATCGAAGCAAAGATGAACAGAGCAAAGTACAGAGAGATCCTTGATGAAGTCCTGAGTGCTCTGGAGCAGGTTCTCAGACTGGGGCAAAGGTTCTCCTTCCAACATGACCACAACCCTAAGCAGACAGCCAAGACAACGCAGGAGTGGCTTTGGGACCAGTCTCTGAATGCCCTTGAGTGGCCCTGCCAGAGCCCGGACATCTCTGGTGAGACCTGAAAACGCTGTGCAGCGACGCTCCCCATCCAACCTGACAGAGCTTGAGYGGATCTGCAGAGGAGAATGTGAGGAACTCCCCAAATACAAGTGTGCCAAGCTTGTAGCGTCATACCCAAGAAGACTCAAGGCTGTAATCACTGCCAAAAGGTGCTTCGTCAAAGTACCGAGTAAAGGGTCTGAATACTTATGTAAATGTGATATTTCAGTGTTTCTTTTTTTATACATTTGCAAACATTTCTAAGAAACAGTTTTTGCTTTGTCATTATGGGGTATTGTGTGTCGATTGAGGAAAAAAACAATTTTATCAATTTTAGAATAACGCTGTAATGTAACAAAATGTGGGAAAGGTTAAGGGGTCTGAATACTTTGGATGCACTTTATAGTATTTCCGACCAGTAACTAATAACATACTGAGGATGTGATGTASWYCYWWMTMWWKAKWWRGRWSTACCTTACAATTACTAGTTCTTATCAGGCAGGGGCTTCAGATGGTCTTGCCACAAACAGCAGGTCCATGATGTCCTGATTCTTTCACCTTTTGTGTACGTGAGAGTTAGGGCTGTGACGGTAATTGACACATCCACATTCCATACCCGTTGCCGACAGYTGTATAAAATCGAGCACACAGCCATGAAATCTCCATAGACAAACATTGGCAGTAGAATGGCCTTACTGAAGAGCTCAGTGACTTTCAACATGGCACCGCCATAGGATGCCACCTTTCCAACAAGTCAGTTTCCTTAAATTTCTGCCCTGCTAGAGCTGTCCCGGGTCAACTGTAAGTGCTGTTATTGTGAAGTGGAAACGTCTAGGAGCAAGAACGGTAMCTGCGAAGTGGTAGGCCACACAAGCTCGCAGAACGAGARCACCGAGTGATGAAGCATGTCTCTGGAAGCAAAGTCAGCACAGGAACTGTTCGTCAGGCACTTCAAGCCTAAGATCACCATGCGCAATGCCAAGCGTCGGCTGGAGTGGTGCCAAACTCGCCGCCAATGGACTCTGGAGCAGTGGAAATGCGTTCTCTGGAGTGATGAATCGCGCTTCACCATCTGGCAGTCTGATGGACAAATCTGGGTTTGGCAGATGCCAGGAGAAAGCACTATGCATTCGGGCAGGTAGCGAACTGTAAAGTTGGGTAGAGGAATAATGGTCTGGGGCTGTTTTTCCATGGTTCGGGCTAGGCCCCTTAGTTACAGTGAAGAGACATCTTAACGCTACAGCATACAATGACATTCTAGATGATTCTGTGCTTCCAACTTTGTGGCAACAGTTTGGGGAAGGCTCTTTCCTGTTTCAGCATGACAAGAACCCTGTGCACAAAGTGAGGTCCATACATAAATGGTTTGTCGAGATCGMTATGGAAGAACTTGACTGGCCTGCACAGAGCCCTGACCTCAACCCCATCAAACACCTTTGGGATAAATTGGTACACCGACTGTGAGCCAGGCATAATCGCCCAACATCAGTGCCCAACCTCAATAATGCTCATGGCTGAATGGAAGCAAGTCCTCGCAGCAATGTTCCAACATCTAGTGGAAAGCCTTCCCAGTAGAGTGGAGGCTGTTTTAGCAAAAAGGGGGGGGACCAACTCCATATTAATACCCATGATTTTGGAATGAGATGTTTGACGAGCAGGTGGCCACACACTTTTGGTCATGTAGTGTATGTAATCATTCCATTCTAGGTCAAAAGTTTACACTGTTCAGTTAATAAAATATTGGATGAAKATATTTTTGGCAAACCATCAATTACCAAGATTGTGTGTGTGGGTACGCGTGACAAGAAAGAGCCCTCCAAAAAGCAGATGTTAAGATCTTCTAAAAACAGACTGCGTTGATTGACCGCTTGGGGTTTAGAGGAACGGAGAGAAAAAGTGAGGACAGATTAAACCCTATAATCTGCAGGCAGGACAGCCAGCAATCTATCGTCCAAATTTGACCAAAACAAAAAGAGCCTTCAGAGTCAGATTATACCTTGTATCTCAGTTCCCCGTGTACTGCGTTCCACACTATACATAGGRTACAAATCATTTTTAGATCATGGCCATCATTCTAAACACCCTTAAAAGTCTAGAGACAAAGTGGGCTAATAATGACCTGTTGGGGGGGAAAAAATATGTTTTTTTATACGTCTAATTCTGTCTATTTGACTGTTATGCATCTTCAGATGTTTAAATGCTAWTTTCTTTAAATTAAGTTTGATGTAGCACAGGAAGAGAAGTAATTAGGGGGTGGGGGTTGTCTTGGCCAGGGTTCTCCACATAGTGGAGGTCTACATTCTACAACAGGATAAGAGGCGGTGGCCCACCACTTCCTCCGAGTCCAAACACTGCCGTCACACGCACCACAAGGGTTTGTTATTGTACAGCCGTATGCCAAGGAGTTTGTTGGCTATACAGCACAAACAGATCTGGGATCAGGCTAATGGCTTCAGACAAGCAGTGATGGGACCACACCCTTACCACAGGCCACAGAGGGGGAATAAGGAAGTGATGAAACAACAGTTGGTACATGATTGTAATGTAAACACTCGTAGTYGAGGTTTTTGCTAACCACCAAGCTAGGATCAAGTTACTTCACCCAAAATTCTAACCTTAACCATTAGGAGGATTTTCCAAATCTGAACCTGGACTAGCAGTTAYGGGTAATTTCTACCAGCTCCAATACAAACAGTTCAAACTAGGTGCCCCTGTCAAGGTTGTGTGAGCAAGTCTGAACTGTAAGAATGTGTACAGATGTAGYATCTTAATTTGATTCATCTTTTGTTYCTGAAAATGTTTATGCAGATGAGCTTTGTGATTTACATAAATTCAATGAAAACCTACACTAACACAGTTATATTGACAGTATTCCACATTTAATGTAGCCTCATTTTGACCAGATAATTGCCTAACCACAGATCAAGTAACATTATGGACTAAATGTTCAAATCCTGTTGCTGCAGGAATATTTTGCTCAAATTAAGATCCTACATRTGTACATTAGTCATTCTGTCCAATAGAGAGCATTTGTTTATGGAAGGAATGGCACACAGATTATTCGGGCACATGCCCAGGAGAACACTGGCATGCTTATCCTATACGACGGAAAAGAGTGATGTCTACATGAGAAGAAAAGCATTCTGCACCAAGATGTCCCAATCTTAGTTTATTTTTCTATGAGATCCTTCCTCATTGAGGATCATTACAGCCAAAACCTCAGTAATTCCCCCTGTCCTGAGAACACAGAGGAAAGAGGAAAATCCATTCAAATCCAATGTACATTAAAGTGGCTGGCGAGGAGGGAGGGAATATCATTAGACACAAGGACTGTGTTTCGAATTGCATAGATACTCCCATAGTCGTAGCACATGCTCATTTTAATGTACTTGAATAACTAGGATGTCTGTTTCATTAGCCATAAATGGGATATGAGAACACTACACATTATGCATCAAGGATAATGTGGAGTGTAGGACTTCCTTCCTTGGTGATTTGAAAAGAACACAGAAATTAGAAGAATACAGGGTGGTAGTCAACAACTCAAGCAGACTGTTTCCACCCCACCCTGGCACAGTGGGCTACTGAAACTGTGTGTGTGTGTGTGTGTGTGTGTGTGTGTGTGTGTGTGTGTGTGTGTGTGTGTGTCAGCAGTGTAGGCAGACCGTCTCTCCAAACTAATTACTTCAGACCCAGTTCCCCTCGGTATGACACGTCTGCGCCCCATGCAGCCCTCTGCTCCGACAGGCCCTGTGCATCACCCTCTGCCTACCACACGATTTGCTTCAATTCACCCATCAAACCTAATCTCTTAAACAGCTTCTTCCTATAGGACAACTGCTATTAAGTTATGCTCATCAAAGGGTCACATACACCTGACCAGTGTCTGTTTTTCATTGTGTGTGTGTGTTTGTGCGTACGCGCGCGTGTGCATGTTTTTTTTGTTTAACTATCCTTGTGGGTACCAGACCTCACAAGGGTAGTAAAACAATGGAGATTCAGACAAGTGGGGACATTTTGCTGGTCCCCATGAGGAAAAATGCTATTTTAGGCTTAGAGGTTAGATTTAGGGATTTGTGTGTGTGTGTGTGTGTGTATATATATATATATCTGTCTTTCTATTTCAGCAGGAGGCTAATCAGGCAAGATCAATGAGTAGTGCTGAGCGATTAGTGCTTTGAGGTCAGTTCGGTTACGTTTGATAAATTTTTTTTAAGTGTCATTTTTCCAGGTTTCTATTATTTTTTTAAACATTAAATGCATTATGCGAGAATAATACAATTAATAAAATCCCAAGATGGTAGTGACTGCCTTATCACTTATTATACACTGGGTGGTTCGAGCCCTGAATGCTGAAAACCGTGATATCAGACTGTATACCACAGGTATGACAAAACATTTATTTTGACTGCTCTAATTACGTTAGTAACCATTTTATACTGTATGGCCAATACACCACACCTCCTCGGGCCTTATTGCTTAATTAACCACCCTTCATTCACAAACCAAGCCATGAGGTCTAAGGAATCGTCCATAGAACTCTGAGACAGGATTGTGTCGAGGCACAGATCTGGGGAAGGGTACCAAAACATTTATGCAGCATTGAAGGTCCCCAAGAACACAGTGGCCTCCGTCATTCCTAAATGGAAGAAGTTTGGAACCACCAAGACTCTTCCTAGAGCTGGCCGCCTGGCCAAACTGAGCAATCGGGGGAGAAGTGCCCTGGTCAGGGGGGTGACCAAGAACCCGATGGTCACTGACAGAGCTCCAGAGTTCTGGTCTGATGAATCCAAGATTGAACTCTTTGGCCTGAATGCCAAGCGTCACGTCTGAAGGAAACCTGGCACCATCCCTGCGGTGAAGCATGGTGGTGGCAGCATCATGCTGTGGGGATGTTTTTCAGCGGCAGGGATAGGGAGACTAGTCAGGATCGAGGGAAAGATGAACGGAGCAAAGTACAGAGAGATCCTTGATGGAAAATCTGCTCCAGAGCACTCAGGACCTCAGACTGGGTAAAAGGTTGACCTTCCAACAGGACAACAACCCTAAGCACACAGCCAAGACAACGCAGGAGGGGCTTCGGGACAAGTCTCTGAATGTCCTTGAGTGGCCCAGCCAGAGTCCAGACTTGAACTGATCGAACATCTCTGGAGAGACCTGAAAATAGCTGTGCAGCGACGCTCCCCATCCAACCGGACAGAGCTTGAGAGGGTCTGCAGAGAAGAATGGGAGAAACTCCCTAAATACAGGTGTGCCAAGCTTATAGTATCATACCCAAAAAGACTTGAGGCTATAATCGCTGCCAAAGGTAGTTCAACAAAGTACTGAGTAAAGGGTCTGAATACTTATGGAAATGTAATAACCGTTTTTTATTTTAAATACATTTGCAAATAAATGTAAAACCTGTTTTTGCTTTGTCATTATGGGGTATTGTGTGTCGATTGATGAGGGGGAAAAAACAATTTAACCCTTTTTAGAATAAGGCTGTAACGTAACAAAATGTGGAAAAAGTCAAGGGGTTTGAATACTTTCCGAATGCACTGTACAGCGCACAGTTTGGGCTTGATCTGATTTCTCTATAGAGAAACTACACAATGTGTGCATTGAGCCCCCCCAAAAATGAAAGAAATAGAATTTAAATAATTGAACACAAGTCAAGTCGGCCGATTAGTTGTTTGAAAACCAAAATGTTGGTTAATTGCTCAGCACTAGTAATGAGAAAGTATATTTAAAAATAACCAAACAAACAACCCCGGTTACGTAAGCCTAGGTAATACCTTCACAGCACTGCAGGAAACGTTAGCAAGGGGAAAAGGAGTGAGAGAAGTACAGTACAGTTCAGTACATGAGGGCCATCCCACACCAGCTGTGAATGTCATCACAAACTACCACCGCCCAATCACAAAGCACTCAGGAAGAACATGACATTTATACCATGTCACACTTTATTAAACCAATGGCTTTTTGCCACTGAAACAATTTGTGATGTGTTGCTTTGTTGTTTATTTTATACATGTATGTTTATTTAATTTGATCCCTTAGGTCTCGAGTGGGGTGGGATTAGGATGTGGGAAGGGGGGAGTGCAACACCCTTTTGTATTCATGTTTGCATGTAATTATTATTACTAAATAAAATAACATTTGATCACAAAAGAATACCATTTTGTTTTTCAACCTCAACAGTTTGTATTCATCTGAATTTACAGTAACCAGAACATAGGTCAAAAATTCCCCAGACAGGATATTAAAGTAGTGTAAAAACTCATTGACTGAAATCTGCAGACCTCATTCCTTTGATTTTGGAAATATAAGAAGGCAGGCTCCGGCACAAAGAAAAAAAACTGTCCACTACAAACAGCCCCTGGGTCCTAGCTTTCTAGTCCTTTCTGTAATAATATCAGCAATAATATTCTGCAATATCAGCAAAACTGTACTGCACTGACCATCACTAAAATTTTATTTTACCGTCCATTGAATCAACAAATTCAATCACTACAGATTATAAGACTGGTGACAAAATCGACAGTCAGTGCAAAAATGCAATAAGGCAGCAAATTCCACTAGTCGCCTAGTCTGACGTCTTATCGGGAATGTTTACCAAACTGTAAATCTAATTCCCAGCTCCAGCCCAGCAGTTACTGGGCCACTTGTCAAAGTGCTTAAATGAATGCAGGGTTAAAGTCGAGCCTGAGAAGTGAAGCGGGAGAGAAAGCATTGGAGGAAGATAGAGGGTAATGCAGTTACAGTGGTGGTGGAGCACAGATTGTGTACGGTCAGGACATATTGGGGTTCGTATGCTGGCTATCTGTCTGTCTGATACCCAGGGAGATGACTTYGAGCCGAAGGTTGAGGGTGCGAGAGCTCCTTACAACATGAGGCAGAGAGGCACTGTTTATGATCCGGCTCAAAGGACCACTGCGTCAGGATACACTATTACAACCCAGACATTTCAGATTGACTTTTTCATTTTCAAGCCCCTTAGTTAATCCTAACCACATCGTGACCTGACCAGGAAAAACTCCTGCCTCCTGAAGATGATGCATGACGAACAGTATTGAGCCTTTAATGAAAATAATCTCAATTTTATCTGGATCTTATACCAACATTTTGTCTCAAAATACCATCATTAACCTTTCCCAGGGAGTGATAACCCTCATTAACCGGCCCCCTTGACTGTCCCCTGTCCCAGTGCCCTTCAGAAAGCTGTGTGGCCCAGCTGTTCACTTAGCTTAATGCTGAGAACATCACTAAAGCCTGAGGGCAAGACAGTGGCCCGGCTCGGTCTGTGTCATCAGGCATTGAAAGGGATCCATTGTAAAGGAGGAAGTAGTACTGTTGACAGATATTTTACAGACACATCCAGATAAAAGTAGGTAGGCACACACAGAACCTTTTATTAGCCTTTAGGTTAAGGGCCGAGCCTCCCTGAAGTGCTCGTCTTTTCAGTCTGATAAAGTCCTCAGAGCTCAGCTCAAACCTCCCTTTACTCGTAAACGATTGAGGAATTTCATAGACTTCTCCCAACCCAAATATARAAAGAACAAGAAGTTTCCTCCATGGCATTGTTGTTGTTTCAAACTGTTTAACATATTGTGGTGAAATGAGTGGGAAGAAAACTATGCCACATCACTAATTACAATGAGAAACAGGAGGTTGATGTGGCAGTGGGACAGAAACATAAACTAGCCAACTCACAGATCCTGAAGACAGGGAAAATGACTTGTGTAAGCACTTTACAAGATGCTCCCTTTGAAATTAACTACAGTAAACCTTGAAATAGAATGGCACTATATTCACCTTTCCTGTTATACAAAAAGACAATACTGGCAAGTCTAGAGGGACTTGACCTTCAGTTTCAATGTCTTTCAAGGGAAAAACCAAAGTATCCCTTACACAAGCAGGTCATCCACTGAACCGGGCCCAGGTTAAAATAAACAACACAAACCCTCTTCCTCATATTTCCCAAGCATCTTCCAGGCCCACAAGGGGAATTCCTCCATGACACAGCAAAATGCTCACAGACAAACACTGCTTTCAATTATTGACAATGCCCTCTACCTCACCCTTTGTTCTGGTCCCTATTCCAAGCAAGTGAAATGGTCAAGGAAATTCTACATACAGTATTGCAGGTTACCTAAATTAACTTGATCATTGAACAAAAAACTACAGTAGTTCTCTCAGATCCAGTCTCAAATTCCCTTGGGTCCTTGAGCCCGGATGAGTTATTATATTTTTAGCATCATTAGTTACAAGACATGCAGCCTCTTTGCGTGATGATTGCCTCAGTGAAGCACATCTAAAGCCTGCTCCCTGGTGTTTCATWCGTACAAAGCAGAACAGATACTGCTAAACCATTTTTTTTTTTAAACCCGCACCAACAGAAGTCAATGATTTTGCTGAGAAATAAACACAGGAGGAGGGAGGTATTGGAAGGACACATTTTCAAAGTATTAAAACACTGTCTCTCACTGTAGCGAGGAGAATGGGGGAAAAAGGGAAAGATTTCAGATAAATCATTGCATTTCCCCACAGGTTGTACATACAGTGCATTCTGAAAGTATTCAGACCTTCACTTTTTCCACATTAATCTAGCAGAAAACCCCATAATGACAAAGCAAAAACTTTTTAGCAAATATATTGAAAATAAACTGAAATATCACATTTGCATAAGTATACAGACCCTTTTCTCAGTACTTTGTTGAAGCACCTTTAGCAGCAATTACAGCCTCGGGTCTTCTTGGGTATGACGCTACAAGCTTGTCACAACTGTATTTGGGGGGTTTCTCCCATTCCTCTCTGCAGATCCTCTCAAGCTCTGTCAGGTTGGATAGGGAGTGTCACTGCACAGCTATTTTCAGGTCTCTCCAGAGATGTTCGATCGGGTTCAAGTCCGGGCTCAGGCTAGGACACTCAAGGACATTCAGAGACTTGTCCCGAAGCCACTCCTGCTTTGTCTTGGCTGTGTGCTTAGGGTCGTTGTCCTGTTGAAAGGTGAACCTTCACCCCAGGCTGAGATCCTGAGCGGGTTTTCATCAAGGATGTCTCTGTACTTTACTCCGTTCATCTTTCCCCTCGATCCTGACTAGTCTCCAAGTCCCTGCCGCTAAAAAACCTCCCCACAGCATGATGCTGCCACCACCATGCTTCACCGTAGGGATGATGCCAGGTTTCCTCCAGACGTGACGCTTGGCATTCAGGCCAAAGAGTTCAAACTTGGTTTCATCAGGCCAGAGAATCTTGTTTCTCATGGTCTGAGAGTCRATTAGGTGCCTTGGTGGTTCCAAACTTCTTCCATTTAAGAATGATGGAGGCCACTGCGTTCTTGGGGACCTTCAATGCTGCAGAAATTGTTTGGTACCCTTCCCCAGATCTTTGCCTCTACACAATCCTGTCTCGGAGCTCTACGGACAATTCCTTCGAACTCATGGCTTGGTTTCTGCTCTGACATGCACTGTCCACTGTGGGACCTTATATAGACAGTTATGTGCCTTTCCAAATCATGTCCAATCAAATGAATTTACCACAGGTGGACTCCAATCAAGTTGTAGAAATATCTGAGGAATGATCAATGGAAACAGGATGCACCTGAGCTCAATTTCGAGTCTCATAGCAAAGGGTCTGAATACTTATGTAAATGGGGTGGGGMTTTTTWAAATCTAAAAACCTGTTTTTGCTTTGTGTGTAGATTGATGAGGGGAAAAACATGTTTTTGTAATAGGGGTMGTGGTATCCATATACACTAGTGGCGGTCGGTGCGGTTTAAGATGAGGGAGGACACTTTTTTTATGAGCATGGCCTTATTTCTATTACAGCATATTGGATGACTCTCATTCATATTCCATTCACCCAGCTCAATGTAATAACATTGATAGGTTTAGGCTACTACACGATACTGAAATCTTCCCTATACCCATAATGATAATGATACAACAGGTAGAGAGAAACATTTGCGTAATCCAGACAGTGACAAATTCAATACCACCTTGCACACTCTTGCCTGCATCTAGCTGATCTGGGGTGTTATCATTAATAAAAACAGTTGCAAATTAGAGTTTCTATTGGACAAATTCAGGTATGTTTATTCAAGTTTCGTTCGTTCAAGGAACATTGTTCAACAGAATCGGCAGAATGAATACACCCTTGATCAGAACAAACACAGTTCACTTTCATAGCAGCCACATACAAACACCATGATGATTTGCTCATTGTATAATTCCTTCATGCATCTACATGCTCTCCTCCTCTCACCTTTTACTTTCGCTTGTGGACTTTAGTGCGCAGTACAACAGCTGTCTGTGACTAGGCAAAAAAAACTTTCCAAGCCAAACCTTCACACCATAACCACTAACTGTTACACACAGCCTACATCGTTGTCACCTAACGTCATAGTCAACATAGCTAGCTACTAGAACTAACACATGAATAAACCTGCTACAATGATGCAGTACAGTGTACATCAGCGGGCCCCAGTGGCAATAAATTAATAAAACCCCAAAACGTACCTTGACTTGGAAGACTTCCAGTGTTGGATAGCCATAGCCAGCTAGCTAACATAGCATCCCTCGGTCTTTGAGCCGGGTGTTTGAGTAGGTTAAACTACTCGCTAGCTAGGTAAGTGAGAAAATAAAAAAATCTACAAAATCTCTCTCTACTCATCACATTTTATTCACTGCAGTGCTAGCTAGCTGTAGCTTATGCTTTTAGTACTAGATTCATTCTCTGATCCTTTTATTGGGTCCACAACATGTCACTTCACACTGCAAGAGCACTGATAGGTTGGAGGATGTCCTCCAAAAGTTGTCATAATTACTGTGTAATTCTATGGAAGGTGGTGAGAACCATGAGCCTCCTAAGTTTTGTTTTGATGTCAATGTACCCAGAGGAGGATAGAAACTAGCTGTTCTTCAGCTACACAAGGGGTGGGCAACTCCAGMCCTGTGGGGCCTGATTGGTGTCACACTTTTACTCCATCCCTAGCAAACACAGCTGTTTAATCAAATTGCATTCTAAACTGAAGATCACGATTAGGTGATTATTGGAGTCAGTTGTGTTACCTGGGGCTGGGGAAAAACTGACACCAATCCGGCGCCCGAGGACTGGAATTGCCCACCCCTGGCTACACCATGGTTCTACCCCAGAGTGCTGTTGAGGCTACTGTAGAACAGRAGTGTGTTTTAATCAATTATTTGATGACATTAATATATTTAGTGTAGTTTTATCTAAAAATMAMAACTTTTGTTTCACCATTTTAATTTCTGAAATTCACTGAGGATGGTCCTCCCCTTCCTCCTCTGAAGAGCCTCCACTGACACACACACACAGAGCAGAGTCTTATCCACATACACACAGACTGATGATTGGTTTTAAGACATTGATAATAAGATTGTGGGAGCTGTACTATTAGATTTCAGTGCAGCTTTTGATATTATTGACCATAATATGTTGTTTAGAAAACTTGTGTTATGGCTTTTCAACCTCTGATTACTTTGATTCCACGATATGGCAATGTAATAGAACTCAGGGTTTTCATTAATGGAATCTTCTCTAATGTTAAACATGTAAAGGGTGGTGTACTGCAGGGCAGCTCTCTACTCTTTTCGAATTTTACCAATGACCTGCCACAGGCATTAAACAAAGCATGTGTGTCCATGTACGCTGATGATTTAACCATATACGCATCAGCAACCACAGCTAATGAAGTCACTGAAACTCTAAACAAAGAGTTGCAGTCTGTTTTGGAATGGGTGGCCAGTAATGAACTGTTCCTGAACACCTCTGAAACTAAGAGCATTGTATTTGGTACAAATCATTCCCTAAGTTCTAGACCTCAGCTGCATCTGGTAATGAATGGTGTGGCTGTTGAACAAGTTAGGGATACTTTTTTGACACCACACTCCACAAAGCAAGTGCTGCAGGCTCTAATTTTTATAGTATCTTGATTATTGTCCAGTCATATGGTCAAGTTCTGCAAAGAAAGACCTAGTTAAGCTGCAGCTGGCCCAGAACAGAGCGACACGTCTTGCTCTTCGTTGTAATCATAGGGCTAATATTAACACTATGCATGCCATTCTCTCTTGGCTAAGAGCTGCGTCACTTCTTGTTTTTATAAGAAACATTAAATGTGTTGGAAATTCCAAATTGTTTGCATAATCAACATTCACATAGCAATGACACACACACACACTTACTCCACCAGACAAGCCACCAGGGTCTTTTCAGAGTCCCCAGGTCCAGAACAAATTCAAGGAAATGTACAGTATTATACAGAGCCATGAGTGAATGGAACTCCCTTCCACTTTATATAGGGCAAGTGAACAGCAAACCTAGTTTCAAAAAACAAATAAAGCAACACGGCTCTCCCCCATGTGACCTACTTGTGTGTATGTACTGACATGTATGTATAACTGATAGATAGATATACACACAATGTTAATGTTTTTAAATGTATGTAAACGGTAGTCTTTTGTCTGTAATGTCTTTTCGTTGTGTGTCAGACCCCAGTAAGACTAGCTGTTGCCATTGGCGTCATCTAATGGGGATCCTAATAAATCACAAATCAAATAGAACAGTTTTGTTTAACGGAGAGCAAGGTCTGACACACTACAACAGAAGAGTACCCAAAACCCCTGTATGGATGAATTACAAAGGAACTGTATTCAGTTCAGATCCAAGATAAGATAAAGATAGTTAATTTTTTTTCACAAGAAGTGCCTACACAGGCAACATGGGATCAGGATGTTGCATTGTCTAAAACTCACCCAACCAGTAAAGTCTGATAAACACTAATATAACTCTTAAATAGTGAAAAACAAAAGGACCAAAATAAATAGGCTATTAATCTACCTTTAAGGTAGGTCTACCACAGGTTCTATCCTACCTGTCAACACCACTCCTGTGCCACACAGGCATCCCAAACCACATTATGCATCCCTGTCCCGAGCCAGTTATTGACTGAACTTTAACAACTTTGCATTATTGACCTATCTGCATAAGGATTTTATGTGACCCTGCTGGTTATCTATGAACATGGAATAACAATCTGGCCTTAATGAGTATGTACTCTTATAATCTCCACCTGGCACAGCCAGATTAGGACTGGCCACCACATGCAGGGGTTGGGAAACTCCAGTCCTCAAGGGCCTGATTGGTGTCACACTTTCACTCCATCCCTAGTAAACACAGCTGATTAATCAAATTGCATTCAAAACTGAAGATCATGATTAGGTGATTATTGGAGTCAGGTGTGTTAGCTGGGGCAAAACATTTGATTGAAAAAGGCAAAAGGTCAGTCAAACCTGCCATGATGAAAATGACATGCATGAAAGTATAAAAATATGTTTATCAGAGAAGCCAAACTTTTTTTTTTTTAATAAAGAAGCAATGTATAAATTGACAGCCTACACCTGCGTCAAATGAAATAGAAAGGAGTTGTACTGAGCCTACGCTGCTGCCTTTCAACGTTTCGACTAATCCCATATGGGACTGTCTTTTGTGAACAAAAACTACGATAAACGTACATTATTACACAACATATTTGGTGCGTTATAACAAAGTCACTATAGATCGTTATTTTCACAAGCTCGAGAAAGAAGAGCAACACTGGCTGCAGCATTGTACCAGTTATTTTTTATTTTTTAACTTACCATGAAAAGCGTCGATGCACAGCTCAGGAGGAGGATGCCAGGACAGTTAAGTAAATTCTTTATAAATTGTTTGGCGTGGGTGTTCTTCTTTTTAATCTAGAATTTGTAGCCGAAAACGATTTTTCGAGTGTACAATTTCCGTCTCTTCCTCCTTGTGTATGGCGATGGCGCGTGTTTTTGATGTGAGCGCTCCAGCACACTGTTCAGGTCAGATGCTTGTAGAAAAATTCCCGTTCCGTCTCCGTCTGACTCTGAGCCCAGCCCCCAATTGGCTGCCAACCATAGCTTCACCACCACTGGCTGAAGTAATGTGATGACCAGTGAACTGAAGAATGGGTCTCTTGTCTACGACTGCTGTTTTTTAGATGCTGAATGTGCAGTGAAACACAGACAAGTGGAAATTATATGATTTCCTGACAATAACAACAGTCTCTCAGAACCATCGACAGTGACCTTCAATATAAGATATTACACATCTAGCACGTCACTCTAACTTTCATTGGCTACTATAAAACACAAGTAAATTAACAGGTGACGTCATTATAAAATCCAAATGGTTTGTCCTGAAGATAAGTGACCCATTTTCCCTACCTGTTCTAGCACAACCGGTTCCCGTCTATTCTAAATATGTAATACCAAAGGGTAAACTAAGCCTACACTGCAAAGCGGGTTCAACGAGTTAGCCAGCTAACTTTGATAAGCGACTTTGATAAGCGACCAGAAATATTTTTTTTTTTAAAGCGAAACTCTATACACCGGTATATGTTTTCATTTGCTAAATCAATTAAACCATGCCCATTTCAAGCTTATCCTTTATTCATATATATATATATATATATATATATATATATATATATATATATATATATATATATAATATATATATAAACATTTATATATATAAACATTTATATATACTATATAAAAATGTATATACATATATAAAATGTATACACATACATATATATATATATGTATGTATGTATGTATATATGTATGTATAAACATTTATATATACATATTAAAAATTATATTACATATATAAAAATGTATGTATGTATATATATGTATGTGTATATATATATATATATATATATATATATATATATATATATATATGTATGTGTGTGTATATATATATATATATATATATATACATACATATATATATATATATATTATGTATGTGTATATTATGTGTATGCATGTGTATATATGTATGTATGTGTATATATATGTATGTATGTGGTGTATATATATATATATATGTGTGGTGTGGTGTGTGTGTGTGTAAATCAGGCTAACTCCTTAATCCTCGCTTTGTAGTATACCCCCCTGGTCGTACCTGACAACTCCATCCTCACATTGACAATCCTTTATTCACTAAAATTAAACAAGGCCACAATATACTGTAGTAGTTGAATTCAATTTAAGCAGTGTTATTTTTCTTCAACAGACAGAAGTTTTTATTCTTGAACTTGGCATGACCCCTTACCGGGTCCAAATTACAGTATCCTACCACGCTCCATGTATACACATACATTAATAATTTTGTGTATGGCTCGGTAAAGAAACTACATGGAAAAAAGTGGTAAGCAAGTTCTGTCCAAAAAAAGATTTTCACCAAGTCAAATTAATTTGTGTTAGAGGTTTCATGATACGTGTATTTTAACCAAAGTAAATCTTTTAAAGATTGTTCTATACATCAGTTGGGGTCTCTATACGCTTCAATATGAGGTCCTAAACCTAGCATGAAAGTGCATCCTTGTAGCTGTGTGGGCTAATATAGTTAACATTTTTGCCTTGGGGTAAGTTGAGCAAATTGAAGCGTTTTCTTCCCAGGCATAATGTAAGGCATTCTCACCAGAATGTGAGCTAATAACAGAGCCTGGCCTATGTTAAAAGTGTTAAAAAAGTACAAAGTGTTTGTTAGGTGTTAAGCCTGTGTTAAAATATGCTTACAATTATTTAGAAAAAGCAATTGTGATCGTGTTGAATTGTGTTTGGGAAATAAAGATAGACATGGTTTTTAAAAAGCAGTGGTAATGTTTCATTCAGTACTAAAATGTATAGGCGGCTAAACTCACACTGTGCCGTGGCTCAATTTACCCCAAACCCGGGGTGAACTGACAAGCTATTTTTCAAAACTGTAGTCTTTACATGAATTCAGATTATTTCCAGGGATACACAACATCTTGAAATATATGTAGATGTATTTGTTAGAAAGAATGCTATATTCCAATTGATGGAGTGATGCTGAATGCAAAAAAAAATCTCAGTTTACCCCACTCTCCTCTACAAATCATTGTAAAAAAAATAAAAAAAATAATCAGCCATACAAAGAATGAGGGTCATTCAACCGTAGGGCCTACTTATTTGACCACAGGAGAAATTGAGGAGCCGTTTTGTTACAGTAATTGATAATTGTGTAGATTGTATGCAAGAGTATCTGTTAACAATGAGGCCCTGCAAACCACTGGATCTTCCCTATCTCAGTTGCAGTATGAGCAATGAGACTTTTTGTGTTTTTGTCTTTCCACTGCTCTCACTTTAGACAGGGCTACATGCTCAAGATGTTTATCATTGCAAGACAGCCTGCTTAGCTGTAATTTGAGTGATAATGGTTTCCACTGTATCCAGTGGGTTTTTTCCTCTCAAAAATTGCTGAATGGAAATAATCATCCTAAAGTAATTGGCCAATAACTAATTTAACTCAAAATGGTCGCTCTGTGGCTTCTGCGATATTAACTCACACAGATTCACACAGCCAATTTTTACACATGGATATGATCAGTTGAATAGGGTAAACACACCATACCAGATATGTTCTATAATGTTGATACAGGTTTTGACCGTACACCCTCTTGCTGCTCTTGTTTATCACATAACATGACATGTGTAGAACACCTAGGATGGCCACTTGCTTCACCCAATCTGGTCCCAGATCTGTGTGTGCTGTCTTGACAAATCCTATTGTTATTTTCATACCAAACATGCCATGACAACGACCATAGGAGCTAGCTATACAGCACAAACAGATCTGGGACCAGGTAACATCAGTGACCTTTCCCCTCAATGCATTCAAAACTGTTTCTCTGCAGACGCCCTGAAACCTGAACCCAACGCCTGCCTACATTTTTTACCTTGCTTGGCCACTCTGACACAATGCTAGGAACTCAGGACAGCATAAAATCACCTATCATGTGATCTACTCTCCTACCAGCTTAGCAGCCTGTTTTGTCTGGCCCTGCAAGTCACAGCCCTAGTGATAGATGCTAGTGTGTAATGCTCATGTAGTGCAATCCCGTGTTAATTGGAGCATGTTATGTGGGTTCCATTCCCACATGGACCACATACAATTATGAATGTGGTAACTGTAAGTGGTTTTGGATGTAAGCTTATTATTATTATCATGCATTATATGATTAGGGAGACTATTTCCAACAGAATGCAAATTGTTTTTTATGTGGCTTTTCTTCTTATCTCTGAAATGGATAGGGAACATCTTAGTACATTGGAGATTATATTTTTTGTATTTTCAGCTCAGGTGGGGGCAGGTTAAATATGTAGTAACCTAAAGGTATTTACAAGCAGGCATGGTGAAAGACACAACTTTATAACCAAACCAGGAATGAAGCTCAAGCTATTGCTGTCACGCGGGACTAGGTTGGCGAAAGAACCAGACGCAGAGAGAGAGAGCCGCTTGGGAAAAAATATACCTTATATTTATTCTCCACAAGAACTGAATAAGCCCGAACATCCAGGGCGTAGAGAAACACTTGCCAAACACCCAAAATACACACACGTAACAAAAAACAATCCCGCACAAAACAAGGGCGGGTCTTACTCCTAATTATAGGGAAGCTCATTACGAAACAAAAACAGGTGCAACTAATAAGACAAAACAAKCAGACAAACGAAAAAGGGATCGGTGGCGGCTAGTAGGACGGTGACGACGACCGCCGAGCACCGCCCGAACAGGCAGGGGAGTCAACTTCGGCGGAAGTCGTGACAATTACATTACCCCCCTCCTGACGCGCGGCTCCGCAGCGCGCCGCCACCGGCCTCGAGGACGGACCCGGAGGGCGAGGTGCCGGCGATCCGGTGGAAGGCGGTGGAAGTCTCTCAGTAAAGTAGGATCTAAATGTCCCCCACCGGAACCCGCATCTCTCCTCCGGACCGTACCCCTCCCAGTCCACGAGGTACTGTAGGCCCCTCACCCGGCGTCTCGAGTCCAGAATGGCACGTACTGTGTACGCCGGGGACCCCTCGATCTCCAGAGGGGGTGGAGGGACCTCAGGCACCTCACCTTCTTGCAGGGGACCAGCCACCACTGGCCTGAGGAGAGACACATGAAACGAGGGGTTAATACGGTAATACCTAGGGAGTTGTAACCTATAAACACACCTCGTTTATTCTCCTCAGGACTTTAAACGGCCCCACACACTGCGGCCCCAGCTTCCGACAGGGCAGGCGGAGAGGCAGGTTTCGGGTCGAGAGCCAGACCCTGTCCCCTGTGTGGAACACGGGGGCCTCACTGCGGTGCTGGTCAGCGCTCCTCTTCTGCCGTTGTCCTGCTAACTTTAGCGATTCCTGGACGGCTTTCCAGGTGTCCTTGGAGCGCTGTACCCAGTCCTCTACCGCAGGAGCCTCGGTCTGACTCTGGTGCCATGGGGCCAGGACCGGCTGGTACCCTAAACACACTCAAACAGGGACATGTTCGTTGAGGAATGGCGGAGGGAGTTCTGAGCGAGTCAGCCCAAGGAACATACCTCGCCCACTCACCAGGCCGGTCCCGGCAATATGACCGCAGAAACCTGCCCACATCCTGGTTTACGCGTTCCACCTGCCCATTACTCTCGGGGTGAAAACCCGAGGTCAAGCTGACCGAGACCCCAGTCTTTCCATAAACGCCCTCCAAACTCTGGACGTGAATTGGGGACCCCGATCAGAAAACGATATCCTCAGGCACCCATAGTGCCGGAAGACATGGGTAAACAAGGCTTCCGCAGTCTGCAGGGCCGTAGGGAGACCGGGCAACGGGATGAGACGGCAGGACTTGGAAAAACCGATCCACAAGGACCAAAATCGTAGTACTTCCCCCGGGACGGGGGAAGATCGGTAAGAAAGTCCACCGATAAGTGTGTCCACGGCCGTTGTGGAACGGGGAGGGGCTGTAACTTCCCTCTAGGCAAGTGCCGAGGAGCCTTGCTCTGAGCACACACCGAGCAGGAGGAGACATAAAATCTCACGTCCTTAGCCAACGTGGGCCCCCAGTATCTCCCTCTAGACTCCGCACTGTCCTCTCGATGCCAGGATGACCCGAGGAGGGGAGAGTATGAGCCCAACGGATTAGCTTTATCCCGGACCCCCTCCCGGCACGTACTGAACCCCCGCTGGACAGTTAGGAGGGGTCTGCTCTAACCGTGAGGCTCTCTCTATTCAGCGTCCACCTCCCATACCACCGGTGCCACGAGACATGAAGGTGGAATTGATGGGAGTTGGGCTCAACGGACCGCTCCTCGGTAATCATAGAGACGGGACAGCGCGTCGGCCTTGGTGTTCTGGGAGCCTGGTCGGTATGAGATGGTGAACTGAAACCGGGTGAAAAACATGGCCCCATCTAGCTTGACGCGGATTTAGTCTCCTCGCTTCCCGGATGTACTCGAGATTACGATGGTCAGTCCAGATGAGAAAAGGGTGTTTCGCCCTCCAAGCCAATGTCTCCACACCTTCAGAGCCTTGACTACAGCTAACAACTCCCGGTCCCCCATCATAGTTTCGTCTCCGCCGGACCGAGTTTCCTCGAAAAGAAGGCACAAGGGGGAGCTTGGGTGGTTCGCCCGAGCGCTGGGACAGCACGGCCCCGACCCCGCCCTCGGACGCATCCACCTCAACTATGAAAGCTAAAGAGGGGTCCGGATGCGCCAACAAGGGCGCATTGGTAAACAGCTCCTTCAGACGACTGAAAGCTCTGTCCGCCTCTGCTGACCAACGCAAGCGCACCGGTCCTCCCTTCAGCAGTGAGGTAATGGGAGCAGCCACCTGACCAAAAACCCCGGATAAACCTCCGGTAGTAATTGGCAAACCCTAAAAACCGCTGCACCTCTTTCACCGTGGTCGGAGTCGGCCAATTACGCACGGCTGTAACGCGGTCATCCCTCCATTCACCAAACCCGTAGGTGGAAATACGATAACCAGGAAGGAAACGGCCTGTTTGAAGAACTCACCATTTCTCCGCCTTGCAATACAGGTCATGCTCCAGCAGTCGCCCAAGTACCTTACGACACAACAGAGACACATGGCGCCGCGCGGGTTGGCAGAGTAGATCAAGAATGTCATCAATGTACACTACCACTCCCTGCCCGAGCAGGTCTCGGAGAAATCTCATCTACGAAGGATTGAAAAGAACAGCTGGAGCATTTTTCAAACGCCATATGGCATGACGCGGTACTCATAATGGCCAGATGTAGTACTAAATGCGGTTTTCCACTCATCTCCTCCCCGATACGCACCAGATTATACGCACTCCTCAGGTACGAAG